>NW_028317950.1:2765000-3065000 GCF_062004578.1 Staurois parvus | reverse complement strand
CCCCCATATTCTTACCTGAGCCCTATCTAATCCAGTGATGTGCACATTTTCCGCTGTCTCCCTCCTCATTGGGCAGATTGTCTCCGCTCCTGTCAATCAACTCCAGTGACGAAGGAGCAGGGAGCGGGGCTGAGTCCCGCTGTCTGTGTCGATGAATGCAGCAGCGGGGCTCAGGAACGAGCACACATGAGTGCCCCCATGCTCTGCTGGACACTGATAGAAGTCACAAGACTGCTCTAACTGCTGATGAGAAAAGGTATTTAGCAGTTTATATTTACTAAAATAATTGCATTTCCATATTCTGTGTACTGTGGGAGACCAGATATAATGAATGCAGGGTCCGGGGTTTAGTAACACTTTAAATCTGTAATCTGCCAGGCCTGTACAAGATCTTCCCATGCACATCACAATCTGATTGTACAGTTTACTAGATTTAGGTTGATAAGTAAAAAAAAAATGTATGTATCATACACATACATTGATTTTCATCAATGGAGCTGATAAGTACACAATCTTTGCTATCCCTCTGCTAGGATCACCTCTTTTCCCTGGATTATTTTCTTCTTTTAGGACCCACTAACACAACAACATACTTCTTTATGTTTAGGGTACCAGAAAAAGCAGTTTCTTGATCCCCATCCCCTGTTAGCTGGCACTACCCTAAGTTCTGGCTTGTGTACTGTCTTTTGGTGTCCAACATCCAATCCAAGGCTAAGGGCAATGCATTGTACTTAATAATATCAGAGGACCTGTGACTGCCAGAGTGTAGGGAAGAAGAGACTGCAGATGCCAGTCTTACCGCATGGAGGATTCCTGCGGGAGCAGGAGAATGAAGTAAAAGAGAGATTTTTTTTTTCTTTTTCTGGTACTGCAATGGAAAATTTTTGTTTTTGGAGGAAGGAGCATGTGGTCGGTGACAAGGGTACCCAACACTCCCAAAAAGGGTCAAATGTTGAAGAGACTTCCAGGGGCTGCAGTGCTAGAACTGGGGGGGAGGGAGGTAGGAGTCATAGAAAGCTGGTCATGTAGCCCCTGCTAACTGCTGGTTGTTAAGACAGTTCCCATGCCTATGGTTACATTTTCAGTGGTGGGAAGTCTGAGACTGCAGAAACCAGCCTTCCAGTTCACTATATTATTGTTCAGGTTCCTGGTAAAGTCAGTCCTAGGGGCATGTAGGGAATCACACATTTACAAATTTTTGAGAGGCTACTGTGTCTCATTGGGTTTCAGGGGTCCTGCAGGACTTTTGAAACCCATGAAACATGGGGGCCCAGATTACCAGGTGCATGCATGCAGGGGAACCTTTCTACCACTGCTAAGCAGGCAGACGCTCCTCCATCAGGCTCATCCAAGTCAGTTGTTACTGGAGGGGTGCTGCTGTACTCACAAGATTGTTCTGATTTTATATTGTCATGATTCTCCTCTAATCCCATCTAAAACTGGCCATGCACAATAGATTTTTGCTGGAAATTTTTTTCTTTTCTGACCATCTGCTAGATTTTCTAATGGTTAGTGGGATCAAACTGATGATCAAACTCCACCACAGTAATGGCAAAATGTGAAGGAGCAGGATGGAAAATTCTTCTCATATGAACAAAATTCTATGCACAAAAGAAACCATTTTTTTTTTTTTTAACATCTGGAATTCCATTCAAGCAGCAGATCTGGGAACAAAATTAGTTGATTCAATGATGGCAAGATGAAATGCTCTGACGTACAATTTTTCAGAATTTCCATATGAACTTTCAAACTAAATTCTGCTGGTGTACAGCTAGCTTAAAGGTCCGGAGTAAGTGCACACTCCATGGTCTACATCTTTTTTTTATCCTTGTGAACCTCAGCACCCCAACCAATCTTCTTGGGGGTATATGCATCTTGGAAAAATGGGGATTTCCGATTGCTTTCACATCCTGGCTGAGGACTTTCTATCGAGAACCCTCTGCCACGGTTCGCTATCTTTCTCGACAATCCTCCCCTTTTCCCATTCACAGGGGCACACGCCAGGGATGTCCTCTTTTCCCAATACTCTTTATCTTGGCTTTGGAGCCTCTACTATATCTCATAAGATCTAACCCGGATAGCAAAGGGGGTTTCAGTCGCCCATCAGTCTTTTAAAGTTAGCGCATTCACGGATAACCCGCTCTTGACCTTGACTCAACCGCACACTACAATACCTACCTTTTCTCCATCCTCAACTGCTTTTCCAACATCTCTGGCCTAATAGTAAATGAGGATAAATCATCGGCCCTCAATGTCTCTCTCCCTAAAGCGGATATTGACTCACTGAAACTAAACTGCAACTTTGCTTTTAGAATATGTAGGGATCAACCTTACTAAATCCTTCCACACTCTCTACGAAGCCAATTATATCACAATTTTTTGTTCTTTTAAAACCTTACTTACGTCCTGGTCTTGGCAACCCCTTTCATGAATTGGTAGAATCAACGCAATGAAGATGACTATTCTTCCAAAGCTCTTAAACCTATTCCACACCCTCCCCATTCCAATCCCCTCTTATGCCCTTAATTTCAAAATTACACTCTACATTTTATCTGCGCTCACAAGAGACCTCGGATCACCATACACACTATGTTCATACACCGAAAACAAAGGGGTCTGGGAGTCCCTAACTTTTCCAAATACTATGTGACGGCTCAAATCGCATCTCTGACCTCTTTATATGCAGCACAGCAGGCCCCCGTATGGGTCACTTTGGAAGCACTTTCTTGCTATCCGGTTTCTCCTAGCTCACATTTATGGCTCCCCTTCGAAATCTAGGCCCGCCATAGTCAGCCCTCTATTGGCCCACACATTATGCATATGGGACTCCACTAGTGATATATAATCTAGTGGTCTAATATCTCCTCATTTACCACTTCTCCCCCTCTTCGGCAACCCTCGGCTTCCTCCTGGCCTCTATTCCCCCAGCGCCTTCTATGGGTGGGTTTCCCACAAACTTCAGTGTGTTCATTTGTTCATCACTGGTCGCTCCTTTTACACCTGGCAGGAACACACTGAACTCTTTTGATTTTTACAAATTAGACATTGAGTGACCTCGACTCTCACAGACTAACTTATCCCTATTTGAACACATTTGCCATTGGAGGCCCCTTTCCTCCAAACTTATTTTTTTCCTTTACTCACAATTGACTAATCTTCGGCACCCAAATAATCATACCTACATTTCCAGGTGGGAAAAGGACCTCAAAAGTACCAAAGATATGGGCTGTTGGTCACAGATATGGACAACCCTCCTGCTCTATCATTATCCTTACAATGGAATTAGCCTTTAAATCTGTTACAAGATTGTACTTGGTCCCATCCCGTCTTGCACACCTCCACCCTTCTATCCCTGGTACCTGCTTCCAAGACTGTACTACCCTGGGAGACATCCTACATACATGGTGGACATGCCCTATGCTCTCTTGGTTCTGGTCAAAGGTCCTTTAAAGTCTTACACTCACTACTAACTTTCCCTTTCCCTAGAGATCCTTGGCATGTCCTTCTCCACCTGAAACCCCCAGGCTGTTCAAAACACTAATTCAAGTTGGCTAAATACGTACTATTGGCAGCTAAACAAACTATAGCAAAGGCCTGGAAACAACAATTGATATCTTTTAAGGAAGTCCATCGTCGCCTAGACTTTTTCCTGGTAAATGAAAAACTCTCTAGCCTCCTCTCTGATACACACGAGAGATTTCTTAAAACATGGACTCCATGGATCCAACATGCCCATCCAGCTACTGTACATCAATAGATAATTTTATTTCACTATAACTCTGGTGGACCTATAGCTCAGACTCGGGTGTTCTAGACATTCTCCTCTAGGTCCTTTCTTGTCTCCTTCTCCTCCTCCTCATCTTTTCCTTTTCTTATTATTTTACTGGCTTTTTCACAGGGATGATTCATGATACGTTCCACATTTTTTGGTTCAACTATATACTTTGTGCATTTTAAATGTTATCGCTTTCGCTGTTGTCAGCTGCTCGGCCATGGGTGTATAGTTCTTCTTACGCCCTTATACTGAAGTATACACTTGATATGTTTGATGTTTCTGCTATCTCTCCCTTGACATACAAATTACTGGTCTCTACCTATGGATATATGTTCCAATGTACGATCGAAATTGACTGTTACCGTTTATCGTTACTTCATTTTTATGTACATGATAGCAGTTGCATTTGTACCATTTAAATTAAAAAACTACTCAATAAAACTTTATTGAAAGGAAAATCCAAATTTTGAGTGGTCACTAGAACAAGAAGAGAAGGGAAATCTTCCAATAGGGACACTATTTCTAGTGACTACCAGAGATATCCCTCATTTTATAGGGATTTCCTGTTTATGGGACAGGAAGTGAAGGGAAATCTCCCCAATGGGACACAGATGGCAAAAAAAGCTGCCAGAAGTTGTAACCCTCCCTTTATCCAAAATGGGGGAAAAAAAGTTTTGCCTTTAGTTCTACTTTAAATAATCCAGGGGTGCCAGAAATTCTGATGTAGAGAAGCTCATTTAAGTTTTGTGGCACCAAGGTCACTGTACTATTGCACACTTTTCTTGCCTGCCTTCAGGACCAGGCCATTTAGCTAGGACTAAAGGCATTTTTTATTCTGGCCAAAAAGCTCCTGCATTGTCTAGCACATTGGCACTTTTGAAGCACTTACCTACTTCCGCTTCTCCTTTTTTTTTTTTTTTTTTTCCACTTGCACTTTTTTCCACAGCATGTATACATTTTACTCACTCCCGATTTAGTAGGGTGTAGGTCCTCGGACCTGCCCTGAAAGTCTGGGGGGGGAGGGCATGTGGCCTATTGGTCAGCTTCCCTCCCCCCAATGGGGGATCACCTTCAGGGGAGCCTCACCTAATATTTGGGTAGGCCTTGCTTTGACAGGCCTTTCGAAGGAAGGGGTCTGCCTGGCTTTGGCCAGGTGGACCGTGAGTTTCTCAGTCCCTTTCAAAAGCCTTGCACCCCAGGGAATCCAGGCTAGGGCCCTTTCTCTTCAGAGGAGGACCGTGTGTACACCCTTCGTGTGCTCGCATTTTTATGCACGGTGTGTTAAATTTTGTTATTGAGTTTCACTACATTGAGGAGCAAGGACCCTAGGACAAGGACCATGCCATTAAAACAGGAAGTCCTAACTAAGAGGAGGTCCACCCTGCTACAGACAGGTGAGTATAATACCTCTCCTATGGCAGAAGATGTACTGTTGAAGTTTTTTCTAAAAACAAGTTGCCAAAAAGTGCAATGATCCCAGCAGTCAAGGTTTAAGGAGCCATTTCCATTGAACTACATTGAGACACAGCCAAGGAATTTGCTAGTCAAACTCTACTGAAAGCTTTAATAGTATTTAAATTCATTGTCAAACACTGTGCAGAAAGATCCCCCCCCCCCCCCCACTGTGCCCTTTCCTCCAACAATCTCTTCAATCCTGGAAATGCATTTTTCATAAGTAACGAATGTTTATTTTTGTTCGTGTCATGCAGTTTTAAACACAAAATGTGATGTTTCCTTAATTTGGATTTTCTTCTTTTGTATACCTTTCCTACTGAAAATTGCGTAAAAAAATGACGTGGTAGGAAAGCTATGTAGCCAAAATATTGGACAGACAGGACTGGGGAATGTAACGTTCTGGTGTTCTGGGAGGGGAGGTTACGGCTCCCTGGTGTTTGTGGTGCGGTCAGATTGCATGAGAAAATATTGAACAGACGAGCGCATAGTTCAAACGCTGCGAGAATTGGGAAACATCTAAGCGTTGGGTGTTTTTTTGTCTGTAAATGTCATTGTTCGTTTTTATTGTCTGTTTTAACGAGCGGCCCAATTCTTTGGCAAATCAATCCAATCCAATTTGCTATAATTGCTTTTTGGAGCATAAGGGCCTAAGACAATAAAAAAGGATATATTTTTTAACATTCTAACATTAAAGGCAAACTATAATGGCTCCTGGACAATTTTATTTTTATACTCTTTACAAGTTTATACTTAATCTTTTATATCTTCACTACTTATATGGCATCTGTATTTTTAAAAAATAAACAGTGATCCCCTTGACGCTGGCATGGGCCAGCACTTTAAATGATGCTAATTGATACCATGATGCCAGAGGCCAGTAAGAGGACCTTGTGATTGGCTGCAGAGTGCTTTCATTATCAGGAGCCCACTCTACTGGCTCCGGATAGTATATGATAGCTCAGTCACAGTTCTGGGGGTGCCGATGCAGCACACCCAGGAAATATCAGCTAATGCATATACTGTATGCTGGATGTTAAGGCCCACCTGCCCTACTGTTGCATATATGCATATTGCTGTTGTAAAGGGATTAACTGCCTAATTGATATGGATATTGGAGTGCATTCTGGGCTTGCTAATAAGAAGGCCCAGCACTGCCCCTCAACTTGTTGACTTCTTCACTTTAATAATCCAGGGGTCCATATCTGTAAGCAGGAATAACGGGGAGCACCCTCCTCTTAATTTTTTGGTTATATATGAAGATTTTTAGAGTATCCACAAGTACACCATCTGCTGGCTGCAAGAGTAAAATGAAAGGTAAAGTGAAACTGCAAGCAAACTGCTAAATACCCAGTATAAATGTATATACAATATGTGAACTGGTTTACCTGCCAAAACATTTGTAATTTTGGCTTGCCATGCTTGTGATATACACAGTAATCTGCAAGTTCAGCATTATTTCTTCTTGACTCTGCACTTTGTTCACTGTACTGAGGTATTGATTTACTGTCCAATGGGGAGGCTGGAGATTTAGGATTATTATTATTATTATACAGTATTTATATAGCACCAACAGTTTGCTCAGCGCTGTACATTACAATGGGAGACAATACAGGAGACAGTACAATAACAATACAATGCGATACACGAGGGGTTCGAGGGCCCTGCTCCTTGGAGCTTACAATCTAGGAGGGAGGGGTTAGTGGTACGGGAGGAATCGCTGTGGGGGATGGAGTGGTAGGAAGAGTGTAGGAGATCGGCAATTAGCAGAGGGCAGGGTGTGCTTCCCTGAAGAGGTGGGTTTTCAGGGTGCGCCTAAAGGAGAGGAGAGTAGGTGATAGTCTGATGGATTGGGGTAGAGAGTTCCAGAGGAAGGGGGAAGCCCTGGAGAAGTCCTGGAGACGGGCATGGGAGGAGGAGACCAGGGAACTAGAGAGTAGGAGGTCTTGTGAGGAGCGGAGAGTACGTTTTGGGTGGTATTTGGATACCAGATTGGTGATGTCGTTTGGGGCAGTATTATGAACAGCTTTGTACGTCAGTGTTAGCATTTTGAATTTTATCCGTTGAGCAATCGGAAGCCAGTGGACGGATTGGCAGAGGGGAGTGGCCGCAGTATTCAGGATAGACTGAAGCCGGGATAGCCTGTGGTGAGGTAGGCCGGTGAGGAGGGAGTTACAGTCGTCAAGTCGTTATATGATAAGGGAGTGAATGAATTGCTTAGTAGTTTCCGGGGTTAGGATCGGACATATTTTGGAGATGTTGCAGAGGTGGAGTTTACATGAGTTTGTCAGCAATTGGACCTGGGGCTGGAAGGACAGATTGGAGTCTAGGATGACACCAAGTACTCTGGCTTGTGGGGTGGGACTGATGGTGGCATTGTTGGTCGTGATGGAGAAGTCAGGGGGGGTGCGGGCTAGGGGGAAAACTAGGAGCTCGGTTTTGGAAAGGTTCAGTTTGAGGAAGTGGAGTGACATCCAATCCAATATGTCGTTCAGTAGGCTAGTGATTCGGAGACTGAAGGGGTGAGGCGAGGGGTCGAGACATTATTTGTGTGTCGTCGGCATAGAGATGGTAGTTGAAGCCGTGAGAGTGTATCAGTTGGCCAAGGGAGGAGGTGTAGATAGAGAAGAGAAGGGGCCTGAGGACAGAGCCTTGAGGGACCCCAACAGAGAGGGGGAGTGAGGGGGAGGTGGCAGCGTTATAGGTAACACTGAAGGAGCGCTGTAATAGATAGGAGGAGAGCCAGGAAAGAGCGGAGTCTCTGAGGCCAAGAGAGTGTAGTTTTTTGAGGAGGAGGGGGTGGTCAACTGTGTCGAAAGCCGCGGTGAGGTTGAGGATTAGGAGCACTGAATAATGGCCATTAGCTTTGGCGGTTAGCAGGTCGTTGGTGAGTTTGAGTAGGGCAGTTTCGGTGGAGTGTAGGGGACGGAAGCCAGACTGTAGGGGATCAAGGAGGTTGTTGACGGTGAGGTGGAAACTCAGGTGATTGTAGACTAAGTGCTCAAGGAGTTTGGATGCAAATGGCAGCAGGGAGATGGGTCTAAGGTTGTTCAGGTCGGCGCGATCCAGGGAGGGTTTTTTAAGTATGGGAGTGATGTGTGCATGCTTCAGAGGGGAGGGGAATGCGCCAGTAGAGAGGGAGAGATTAAAGATGTGAGTGAGAGAGCGTAGAATGGAGGAGGAGGGAGATCATAGGAGTTGTGAGGGGACAGGGTCAAGGGGGCAGGTGGTGAGGCGGGCTTCAGAGAAGACCTTAGTGACCTCTTCAGTGGTAGCAAGGTCGAAGGAGTGGAGTGTTGAGGGGGTTTTAGTGTGAGGAATGTTAGGTGGGGTGGAGGTCTGGACAGTGGCAAGGTCGAGGGAGAGGGGTGTTGAGGGGGTTTTTGTGTGAGAGGTGCTAGGTGGGGTGGAAGTCTGAGCAGCGGCGATGTCCCTACGAATTGCGTCGATCTTGTTTTTGAAGTGGTTGGCAATCTCGTGGGTGGTGAGTGAGGTACTAGGTGGGGGTGGAGAGATCACCTAGGAGGCTTGATTTCTGAATCAGAAAATGAGTTGCGTTTTCTCTCTAGCTGTGCATTGTGGACAATGTGTGTAAATCATAAGACTGGCTGTACAGAATTGAAAGTTCTTTGACAGGGCACATATGTAGTATGAATTTCATCTGTGTATTTGGCTGTTTGCCCAGAGTTTTGCTTCTGTGATTGCTTGTCATGAAGGGTTGCCACCTTTTCTTCAAGCTAAACCAAAACATTTTAGCGGTGCATGGCAAATGTTTTATTTTGTAGTACACACGATAGTAGGGATGCACAGCTACCATTTTTTTTTTACAGCAAGTACGAGTACTGATATTTTTTTTTTTTTTGCACTCGCCAATGCCAATTATCGGTGCCTTCAGGCAACTGTTTTGTTTACACTTCAGCTGTCAGCAGGGGAACCCCTGTTATGGACTTGGTGACCGCTCTCCTTAACCACTTGTCCTCCTGAGGATTTACCCCCCTTCCTGACCAGGCCATTTTATGCGTTACTGCACTGCATTACTTTAACTTACAATTGCACGATCATGCAACGCTGCACCCAAATGACATTTACGTCCTTTTTTTTTACCACTAATTGAGATTTCTTTCAGTGGTATTTAAATCACCTGTGTGGTTTTTATTTTTTTCCCCATTACAAAAGGACCAATAATTTTGAGGAAAAAACAATATTTTTGACTTTTTGCTATTAAACCTGTCCAGTAAAAAGAAATTTAAAAAATATATTTTGTCAAAAATTTATACCAAAATGTATTCTGCTGCATGTCTTTGCTAAAAAAAAATCCCAATGCATGTAAATTAATTGGTTTATGTGAAAGTTATAGCGTTTACAATTGGCGGTAAATACACTGGGATTTTTTTTTTTCACTAGTAATGGCGGTGATCAGCGGCTTATAGCGGGACTGTGGCAGACATTCTGACACTGGGGGGGAGGGACTGACTTGATGTCATTGACATCCCCAGTGACACCAATACAGTGATCAGCTCTAGAAAAAAATAAAAAAGCACTGACACTGTACTAGTGGCACTGGGCAGGAAGGCGTTAACATGAAGGGTGATCAAAGGGTTAACTATGTGCTGGGAATGTTTTACTAGGAGCCTGTGTGTGATTCACTGTAAGCACACTGTTGTGGATGGCTGTGCTATGCACAGCCATCCACAGCAGTGTGCCCGAGCTGATAGGGAGGAGGACTGTTAGTAAACAAAACAGTCGTCCTCCCCATCGGAGATCCTCAGAAATCACCAGGCGCCGGCGGGTAATTACCGGCTGGGGCCCGGTGATTGACAGCTTTGAATGGCGGCGCGTGCCCCTTACCCGGAAATGCAAAATCACGTATATATGTACGTGATTTTGTGCACCGCTGCCGCCCTGTAGCAGTGCTACAGGGCGGTTGGCAAGCTGTCAAACCACTTTGGCTCTCACACTTGTTCACCCCTTATGGACCACAGCAATTTTTACATTTCTGCTATGGACCTGTTATATTTGGCGATAACTTTGTCATTACTTTAAGAGGAGTTCCAGTCAGTTTTGTGCTTATTAAAAGTCAGCAGCTACAAAAACTGTAGCTGCTGACTCTTAATAAACACACACTTACCTGTCCCAGGGTCCAGACGTGATCACCCACACTGTCCCTTTTCTGCCTCTTCTCTCTCCTGCGCCGGCATGTCGGCTGTGACAGCAGGCGACTTCACAGCCGGGTGCCCACTGGGCATATGCGAGTCGCACTGCACATTCTGATTGGTCCAGCAGTCTTCTGGGACCTGTGAAAGGTCCCAGGAGACTGCAGGAGAAAGGAGTAGGGCCAAAGTTCGGCTCACTTTGCCACCACGGTGAACTGAGCCGGAAGTGGGAGTGGGTACCTGTCAAAACCAGGTACCTGCTCCCCCCCCAAAAAAAAGTGCCAAATATGGCAGTGGAGGGGGGGAGGAGGCAAACAAGTGGAGCTTCCACTTTTGAGTGGAACTCCGCTTTAAGATAACAACGTAATACATACAGTATATATTTCCACAATCCTTCAATTAAATGTAACAAAACTAAAAAAGCCGTGATAGTTTAAAAATAAATAGTGTTACTGAACACGAAAAGTGAGCATTTTATTCTGTAATTTGTCCTATTTAAAATAACACTAAAATTGTGATTCTGGTACAAAGCAGAGAAAAGTTATTTACAAATAAAATAAATTTTTTTCAGTTTTGCGCTTATTTCAATGTGAAACGTATAGATATATGTTAAAAGTGTAAAAATAATAATTAAAACTTTTGTTTTTGTTTGCTTTGTTCATTATTAATAGTTTATTATTTTCCTGGGTTTTTTTTTGCTCATTTCTAATTTATAAAGTGAAGGAGAATAAGGAGTTAATTGGAGCTGATTAGAGTAAATTAAGGGTTAATACAGGGTTAAACAGAGGAACATTTACTTTTTGTTACTGGACAGGTTGCTGACTTCATCTGCAGATTGAAGTTCATCCCGTTTGATCTGTAGATGAATAAACAGAAAGATACAAAATGAAACCATGTTTCTATTTATCTTTCTGTTAGCCACCTGCCCCAGAGTATTTAACCCCCCCTTCCTGACCAGGCCATTTTTTGCGTTACTTTAACTGACAATTGCGCGGTCATGCAACGCTGCACCCAAATGAAATTTACGTCCTTTTTTTCCCCATGAATTGAGCTTTCTTTTGGTGGTATTTGATCGCCTGTTCATTATATCTTTTTTGCGATATACAAAAAAAAAGGCTGACAATTTTGAGAAAAAAAACAATATTTTTTACTTTTTGCTATTAACCACAGCTGATCACGTGATGTGGTAAAACGCCAATCACAGCGGCCTTTTACCATTTCTCCATTGACACAGCAGATCACCAGGTAAATGCAGTTGCAGGTTGACAGCTGCACTTTCCTCACGCTGTCACAGCATGAGGAAAATACTGCCGATAGTCGGCAATTGTCAGAAAACAGATCAGCACTGATCATCAGGGCACTGCAGTGCCCAGCAGTGCCACCCATGAGTGCCAACCGCCAGTACCGCCCAGCATTGCTGCCAGTCAGTGCTCAGCAGTGCCACCAGTTAGTGCCGTCAGTCAGTGCCGCCTATCAGTGCAGCAGCATCAGTGCTGCCTATCCGTGTCCATCAGTGCTGCCTATCAGTGTAGCCTCATCAATGCACATCAGTGAGTGAGAAAAATTACCTGTTTGCAACATTTTATAATAGAAACAAAGAAACTTTTTCTTTCAAACTTTTTTGCTCTTTTTTTGTTTATAGCTCAAAAAATAAAACACCCAGCAGTGATTAAATACCACCAAAAGAAAGCTCTATTTGTTTGAAAAAAATGATAAAAATTTCATATGGGTACAATATTGCATGAACGCGCAATTGTCTTTCAAAGTGCGACAGTGCTGAAAGATGAAAATTGGCCTGGGCAGGAAGGGGGTATAAAAAAATGTAAAAATCAAATTTCATCATCAATTTAGGCCAAAAAAACCCAGTATGTGTACATTAATTGGTTTACATGAAAGTTATAGCATTTACAAATGGCGGTATAGATACTGGAATTTTTTTTTTAAACTCTCTTTACTAGTAATGGCGGCGATCGGCGACTTATAGCGGGACATTCTGACACTGGAGGGAACTGATTTGGTGTCACTGACATCCCCAGTGACACCAATACAGTGATCAGTGCTAATAAAAAGCCTTGGCACTGTACTAATTGCACTGGGCAGGAAGGGGTTAACATGGGGCAATCAAAGGGTTAACTGTGCTGGGTGTGTTTTACTGTGGGGCGGTGTGTTTGTGCTTCACTGTAATCACACTGCTTTGCATGGCTGTGCCGTGCACAGCCATCCAAAGCAGTGTGCATGAGCTGACGGAGACAGGAGAAACCGTTCTAGCCCCCTTCAGAGATGCTTGGTAATCACCCGGCCCCGGTGAGTAATCACCGGCCGGGACCCAGTGACTGACAGCTTCGGCTGCGAATAGCGACGGGTAGGGCGCATGCACGCCCCATACACGGAAATACAAAATCACATATACGTGATTTTGCGCACCCGTGCCGCCCTGTAGCAGTATATCTGCTATATGGTGGTCCGGAAGTGGTTAGGGACTGAACAGTGCTGCTGACAAACATTGTCATGCTACTACACTTCAGCTGTCAGCAGGGGAACCCCTCTAATTGCTGAATGAGTTATCGGTCATTAAGGATGCTGCGGCCCGCTATTTAAAAACCTGTAATTGCTGGCTTTTTGTTTTGTGGTGTTTTTGCTGGCTTTTGTATTTATTTATACTTTATCTTTTATTTATATTTCACCTGTCAGCGGGGGAATGCCCCCCCGACCGCTAAAAGAACCAAGCCTGAAGGTATCGGTTTCAGGTATCTGAGTACTTGCACAAGTACTGATACCCATGCAAATGTTTAGTATTGGCACTGATATTGGTACCGCTGCAATTCTACACTATAGGATCGTAAACGTCCTGAAACACCTTTGGGTGCCGCAAGGAAGAGGAAGCTAGACAGGAGGGGTGGCATTTACTAGAACCAATCTTCTGTATTTTCCTCTTGCAGCTTTCAGCTGATTCAGGAGGAAAATGCAGCCAATTGGTTCTTGTAAATGTCACCCCTGCCGACCCTCTTGGGGAGCCACAGTTTGTTTTGAATAATGTTTTCGGGTTTCAGGTGGATTGAAACCCAGACGCATGAATCAAAACCCAGACTGTCCAGGTATATCCCGGACAGGTGACAACCCTACTGTCATGTGCACAGCAACTCCACTAAAACACCTAAAACTGCAAGGGAAAAAATATTTGCTTGTTTTCGCTCCCACCCTTTAACACTCAGAGCCTGAGAAACCACACCTGAGCACAGACAAATTATAACGGGGGTGCCTAGTCATATGCAAATATCAACATAAAAATTAACTTTTTCTTTTTGAGGGGGTATCTACAAAGCATCTTGACTGTGGCCAGAGATAAGAAAGGGAAACTATAGTGGTTTTCGGTCTGGAGTTTTCAAAACCTTCTATTCATACACAACCATCTTCACATGCCCAGGGGCGGACTGACCATTTGGAAACTCTGGCACTGCCCCAGGGGCCCGGGGTCAGTAGGGGGCCCCATGAGATGCCCCTGGTACCTTTTTCATAGGCTTTTTTGAGTTTGGGTAAGGACACAGGGGCCCCATGTTCCCCTATGGCCCGGGGGCCCCATGAGTTGTCACTCCACCCCTGCACATGCCATAAGAGACCCACACCAATAACCCTCCATGAGTCCAGCTGCAACACACCAACCCACCACTTACAAAGCCTAGCATTACCTCTCATGTACAGTACAGAGCTGAGCATGACCACCCTAGGTCAGGAAGTGCTAATGATATTTTCAATAAACTGATTCCTGCGTGAAATTGTGTTTTCGTCTGCATGTAGTTCAGCTTTAATTGGCCTCATATTCCTTGGTGTAAGACTGTTTTAATGGGACGTCCTGGGAGTTTGTAAATTTTATAGAAGCATTTAGCTATATTTATTGACATTCTGGTAAGGGGATAGTCATAATTTCTATATACCAGTGCTAATTTTTAGGAGTTTTCAGTTGGTGAACTCTTATCCTCTGAGCTATCCAAGCATAATAGTAGGTCACAGTTAAGAATGGTCTATCCAATGCAAACTCTAGGTCACACTCAGAATGACCTAATTTTGGATCTAGATTCAGAATGGATTGCCACTTCCAGTCATAGTCTATCCTCCATGAACATCCTAAATAATGAAGTGCACACTTAACTTTCTTGAAACACCTTTATTTATCCATATATTCATAGGTAGGTTCTGAAGATGAGTACCAGCACTCATCATATACATACAAGTCTTCAGATTGAAGGACATTTATTTCTGTGGATGCCTGCTCTCGTGTTCAATATACAGTAGCTTTATTTTGTCCTTTCCTAGCCTTATTTTAATACTTTGTAAAACTTTTTAGTAAGGAATTTTCTTTTGTATTCTTGAGATGTTCCACTCTTTAATATTCCTCATATTCATCAATTTGGGGCCTTAGGATGATGCTGTAGTAAGTCTTGATGCAGGAGAATGCGGTGGGTGGTATGTGGCGCCGATTGATGTAGTTGTTTTCCAGATGTACAGACACAAGGTTGGAATCTTCAGATATTCTTGTATCACAGATGGAGTTCAGTGGCACATACCTTGGAGGTAAAAGAAAGAAAATTTGTATTACCAACAGGCTCTGTCAAGGCTGTGCCCACCTATATGACCATCTTTGTGGACACTGATATCACACCTAAGCTTGTTGGAAATTCTATTCGAAAACCATGGCTATTATTATGGACTTGCTCCTCCCCCACCCCCCTTCCCACGGCTATGACAGCTTCCACTCTGCTTCTGCAAAATAAACATTTGTGAGGTCAGATACTGGAATAAGAAAAGAAGATGTTGTGTAATCGGTGTTAAGATTCATCCCAAAGGTATTCAGTAGGGTCAAGGTCAGAGTTCTGTGTAAGCCACCAAAGTTCCTCCACAGCAAACTGGTCAAACTATGTTTTCATGGAACTGACCTTCTGCACAGGGGCACAGTCATGGTAGAACAGAAAAGAGCTTTCACCAAATTGTTGGCACAGGGTTGAACCCGCATGATTGTCTAAACCAGGGGTCTTCAAACTTTGTAAACAAAGGGCAGTATATTGTCCTTCGGGCTTTAGGGGGGCAGGACTGTGGCCAGCAGGAGTGGAAAGTTTCCTGGCATTAGTGGGAGTAAACATTGCCACATTTTTTGGTATTAGGGGGAGGAATAGTGCCCCATCATTGGGAGGAATCATTATTGGCGTCAGTTGGAGAAATGGTGCCCCATTGTTGGTGTCATTGTCAGAATAGTGTCTTGTATCAGTGGGAGGAATAGTGCCCCAAGGGTCGGATAAAGAAAAGGAAAGGGCCTCTTCTGGCCCCAGTGCCATAATTTGGAGACCACTGGTCCAAACTGTCTTGGTATGCTGTAGCATTAACAGTGAGAACAGGGGAATTTCAGGCAGGGATGACAACACCCATCTTCTCCCCCCCCGTGACAATATGCATGTGCCTCAGCATGTCATCAGAGAAATGGCTGCATGTAACCAAGAACACAAAGCCAACCCCCTGATGATGCACCACAGCACATGCACTGTAGAGTACCCCAAGGCCTCCTGGGATTAAACTGTGGTTAACTGGGTACATTATTCTCCCTTAGGTGAGAATCCTGGGAGGATGGAGAGGATGATGGTCCTCTTTAAGGACCAAATCCACAATGCATTTATTCACTGTAGAAAGTCTAGTTTTTTTTAATGTATCTTACCTGATTTTATTGAAGCTAAGACGAAGGACCTGCAAAGATTTCAAGTTTAGAATGCCACGTGGTATACTTTGCATGTAATTATTATCCAGCAAAAGTTCAGTGAGAGATTTGTACAGGCCGAAAAATGACACCGCATGGATGCCATCATCCTTTAGGTGGTTGTGTGAAAGATGAAGGAACTCCAATCCTGGTTTCATGTGAGCAAATACATAGCCTGGAATGAGCTCAATGTGGTTGTGATGCAAGATAAGCTGCTTTAATCCCCGAGGTAAAAAAGATGGAACATGTACCATTCGGTTGTGAGACAAATCAAGGGACTCCACATTCCTGTGGGAACAAAAAGCACATTACACTGGTGTAGCTTCAGAGAAAAAGGGTGGCCACCCAACTGATAAGTAATTTGCAGTGTTTAACAGTGACTATGGAAGCAAGGCATGTCCTAAGGCAGGGGTGCTCAACCTTTTACGTAAAAGCGCGAAGGCCACTTAAATGATTTGGTAACCAGTCATGGGCCACAATGAAATGAAATGGTTCAGAATTAGATTTTTTTTTTTTTTTTCAACTTTGAATAGCATAATGAACATTTTTCTCCTGCAGCTGCTGAATGCCAGTGGGAGTGGGAGGAGGAGATGCCGGCTTTCAGCAGTGGCAGGAGAAAAATGGAAAGGGCTGACTCCTGCATTTGCTGCCCATCCTGTCCAAGTATAAAACAGAATGCGACAAGGAGGCCACACAGGACACGCTATGCCAGTGGTTGGGATGGTGTGGTTATGGACTTGCTCCTCCCCCACCCCCTTCCCATGGCTATGACAGCTTCCACTCTGCTTCTGCAAAATAAACATTCATGAGGTCAGATACTGGAATAAGAAAAGAAGATGTCTTGCAATCGGTGTTCAGATTCATCCCAAAGGTATTCAGTAGGGTCAAGGTCAGAGTTCTGTTTAAGCCACCAAAGTTCCTCCACACCAAACTGGTCAAACTATGTCTTCATGGAACTGGCCTTCTGCACAGGGGCACAGTCATGGTAGAACGGAAAAGGGCTTTCACCAAATTGTTGGCACAGGGTTGGACACGAATAATTGTCTAAACCAGGGGTCTCCAAACTCTGTAAACAAAGGGCAGTTTATTGTCCTTCAGACTTTAGGGGGGCAGGACTGTGGCCAACAGGAGTGGAAAGTTTCCTGGAATTAGTGGGAGTAAACATTGCCACATTTTTTGGTATTAGGGGGAGGAAGTAAAAACACATTTAACCTATAGGAATTTACTGCCCCCAAACCGCAAATGTAAACAAGCCTTACTGTCCTGAGCCCCCTATAAGATTGCAGACGTGCTGCAGTTTAACCATAGCGCAGTGCATCTGCGGCTTTCCTGAAGGTTAGATGCTCTTTGCCATAGACTTCTAATATGTCTTGCAGGTGTAGTGCATCAAGAAGCGCACCAAACAGGATATAATAGTCTATGGTTTAGTGCAGCTAAACTGCAGGAAAGCTGTGGGTGCACTGTGTGAAAGCAGGTTAATGGTTGTTAACCCTTTTACAGGTGCTAATATGCCCCTTGCAAAAGCAAAGAGGTAGAATTAGTGTTTGTGCTCCCTCCATGACCGTCTGTTTCCTCCTCTGTCGCCACCAGCTCATTGCATTCTGATGCTCTGGGATGGCGGATTGGCACATCGCAATCAATGGGTTGCCGACTCAGGCATGCGCTTCCCTGGTTTTAGGTCGAGGGCCATATCAGAGAATTCCAAGAGCCAAGTGTGAATTCCAAGTATGGATATTTTCTACAGAGGTACATTGGTCCAGCTTTGACCCATGTAACTAATATAGCATCCTCCTAGATAGGTGCTAGGATTAAGCAAATTCAGATCTAGTTTACTGTAATCAGTGCAGCTACATGTGATTAGTAGGTCTGTTCAGTGTTTCACCTGCTGCAAGTTTGATTGCACTTTATGCTTCTTAGAGAACTGATCTCTGGAACATAGGTGTGGAAAAAGGCAAATGAGCATCGTGAATACAGCTCTGGCCAATCTTGGGGAGGGTGGCCCTAAAGGCTGCTGGGAGTCAATATAAATGCTTTGAGATATAGAACTACTGGGTCTTGTCCTGGAGGGGAGTGTAGCCTGGAGGGATTGCCATGTGCTTGCTGTTCATGAGGCCTGAGCTGAGCTGGCTGAGGGGCCTGGATGGTGAAGTTACAGAGCTGACTGAGGGGTTGTTGCCTGAAGATCTAGTTTGGTATCACAGGAAAAAAGTGCATGGATGTTGGAAGGAGGCAGCCAACTTTCCAAGGACATTTTGTGAGTACAGACGGCTGAGAGAGATCTTAGAGCCTGGGTTGCTGTCACCTCTCTGGAGATAGTTGGCTGTGTGTTTGTGTAAAGGGACATCGGCCGGTGTTCTGAAAAGCTCAGTCTATCCAATTCCTTGTGAAGGGATTCTGCTCTGATTTCTCAAAGAAGGAAGCTTTTGTGCTTTTAACTACTGCTACAAAGCCAAGTCCACAAATTGCTTTTGCTAGGATTTTGTTGCTTCAGTTCTATAGAAGAATGTGTATTGTCCTCATCTTGTACATAGTTACTTTTGGAGTATCCCACTCAATTCTCCAAGTTGGCCAAAAATAGAAACATAAAAAAAAACACCCCTAGATTTGTCATTGAGCCAGAAAGTGACTGTGATCGTGTGTCTGGCTATGGGGGAATTACTAGGAAGAAGAACCCAGGCAAATTTCTAGGGGCTCCTACAGGGGTAGCGCTACATACATATACCATATCTAAGGGAAACCTCTAGAAGCTGAATAGCACTGTAGTAGACCCTGCTACTCTGCTGATCTCCACTAGCTTCCATGTCCCTGCTGCATTGTTAACATAGGCTGTCAGCCACTAGGCATGGCACTATTCAAAGAATGCTTTTCATTTTCTCATTAAATGCAAAGTATTCTGTAATTGGACAAGGTAGAGAGTGAGATGTCACTGCATGGCCTCAACACCTTTTCCTATTCCAGAACATTTTGAGGGGCAGACTCTCAGCACAGGACCCAGAAGGACCCTAGTGGAGATCACTGGAGAAGTGGTGTCTACTACAGTGATTTCCAGCTTCTAGAGCAGAGTCCACAGGGGTGCCAAGGCAACAACTTGATTTGAACAATCCTATGTTAACTCCTGTGTGCAGAGAAGGCAAAGAGCTCAGCCTGCACCTCCTCCCGGCCTGGGAAATTTGGAGGGGTTTGTGCTAGGAGGAAGAACTGGGGGGAATTCTGCTTTACTGACTACATTTTAGGGATTGTTCACACCAGGTGTATTGTGGTAACCTGCAAAATCACACTTTTACCCATACCACACAAAAATGTGCTGCCTTTTGCAGACATGCACGGGTGCCATTAATTCTTGATGACACCCCACGTATCTAACAAATGTGTGTACAATCACACCTTTTAAAATGTATGGTACTTGTGTACTATGTGTTTTGGTACTGTCAATTTTATATCATGCCGGCACCTTTTTGCACGTTTCACATGCATAGAGAAGCTCAAAAAATGCGACGTGTGGGAAATAATGTGTGACTGACAATTATATGGGAAAAATTTGCTTTTTACCTGCAAGCACATGTCTATTGTGCCTGTTGATATATGCCAGCCTTGCACATAGCAACCAAATGAAAACAGATAAAGCGACACTTTACAGGATGCTTTACAGTATCCAGCCTTTACTCACATAAGGTGGATCCAAGCACGAGGAGCGATGCCATCTTCCATAAGCCTGTTGTTACTCAGAGCAATAATACTCAAATTAAGAGTTTTATTGAGAATTCCTTCATGCACTGCCTCAATCCGATTATTGTCCAAATGTAGCTCCTGCACAAAACAGAAAAAGGAAATCTGAGTAGTGATGTGTGGAAAGACATCTGACTAGTATTAAGAGTGCTGTGTTTCCAATGAACTGTTGCTCGTGTTTAATGGTAACATGTCTTCAAATTAAAGTCAGACAGTGAATGGAGTACAAATGAGGAGCACAACTCCCTTTAGGATCAGTCTAGTGTGGCTAGAACAACCCAGGTTGGTGGGTTTACAGTCTGTGTTTAACTTTGTAATGTTACAATTCCTAGCAAACATTATATTTTTTTTGTTTGATATACTTGGACTTATTCTCAAGCCCCTTATTTAAAATGGCACTGTATGTATGAATGAATGTGTACCTTGATCCTGGAATAATTAGTGACTTTCAAACTATAATATATGGCCAAGATATTGTGAACACCCGACCATCAGATACACTAAATGCAGTGGCGTATTTACCACTAGGCAAAATGCAATTTTCAAGGGGGCCAGGGGATGCTGGTGGTGGTGGGGGAACGCCCACTTTTAGTGTTGCCTAAGGCAGTACAAGAGCTAAATACACTACTAACTAAATGGCCAAAATGTTTGTGGATATCTGACTATCACACCTACTATATGGCCACCTGGCCATCACAGATAAGTGGCAAAATGTTTGTAAACATTATGCTCGCTTACTATACGCTCACATGCGATCACAGATACTATATGGCCAAACATTTGTGGACATCTGACCATCACACCTCCTATATGGTCACCTGGCCATTACAGATACTAAATGGCCAAACGCTTGTGGACATCTGACCACCACACCTACTATATGGTCACTTGATCATCACATATACTATATAGCCAGATGTTTGTGGACATCTGGCCATCACACCTACTATATGGCCACCTGATCATCATATATACTATATGGCTAAAGGAATGTGGAACTCGCTCCAAACTCTTTAGTTCAGGTGTTTCCTCATGAAGAAATACTGGTAATGCTACAGCATACAAAGACATTTTGGGCAACTGTGTGCAACCAACTTTATGGTATCCATATTGGGAAGGCCCTTTTATGTTCCATAAAGTCTGTGCACAAACCAGGTCCCTAAAAGACATGGTTTAACCAGTTTGGTGTAGAGAAACCAGAGTGGCCTGTGCAGTTCTGAGTCCTGACTTCAACTCTACTGAACACCTTTAGGATGAAATGGGATGCTGATGTTGGAAAGAACTGTGAGCCATGTCTTTATTTTCTTACAAGTATTTCACGTGGTGTTCTAGCTGTTTAAGCACAAAATATCTTCAAATCTTCCAATATTTAGTCACAAAAGGACACGGGGGCACAATTCATGCTAAGATTCATGGTTTTGGAACCAGATGGCCAACAGGATTAAATAGGTCAGGTATCCATACGTGTTATAGTGTAAATCAGTGGAGGAGCTTCAGTCTGCTCTCCACAGCAGTTCCTACATTAGGACCAATTATATATAATGGGCACCAGGGATACATAGTTATTAACTTGTTAGAAACACTGCGGGCATTATCTATAATTCTTCTCTCCCTTAAAGAACTCTTAAAGGTTTACATTTTTTAAATACCAAACATGTCATACTTATCTGCTCCGTTCAATATGCAATGGTTTTGCACAGAGCAGCCCTGATCCTCCTCAAAAGAGATTCCCCCCCCCCCCCCCGGTGTTCTCGGCTCCTCCTCCTGCCAAGTGCCCCATAACAAGCCACTTGCTATGGGGGTATTCATGTGGGCCTGATTTTGAGCCATGTTCTGTGTGTCTATTGACACACACAGCGTGGCTCAGGCCCGCCCTCCACTCTTTGCTCATTGGCTGTAATTGACAGCAGCAAGAGCCAATGGCTATCTATCTATCGCAGCCTTTTTCAACTAGGGTGCCTTCTGGGTTTCTCAGGGGTGAGTTGGCAAAATGCCTAAATATTGCCCCAAAATGATCACCAAGCCAGCAGGTGGATCAAGTCTGCCTTTTTTTTTGTCACACAAAGCTAAAGGTTTTTATTGTGTAACATTGCAGCCATGGGTGCTTTGCGAGCCAGCTGCCTGTGCCCTAACAACCAATGATGTCAAAGAATGATAAAGAGGATGTTGTGCGCCTGAGGATGTTCTTGTTTGCCCCTCCCTGTCAGCACTGAGGTCACATTAGCTGATTGAGGGAGAGAAATTGAGGAAGAGAAACACTAGAATACTAATCAGTATCAGTGTGCAAAGGTATATTTACTTTGTAAAAATAGATCACTTCTAATGCTGGATTAAACACTGATCTACAGGTAGGGGGAAGCATTTCCTCAGTCTCCTCTGTCCCGGTAATCAGACTGTATGATTTGTAGCAAATCATACTGTATGCAGCAGAGGCTGATCTGTGTCAGATATTTGCAAACTCAGCCAAGAACTGCACAGGCAACAAAATTGACATGATTTTGTCATTTTTGAGTCATCTCAGTCCAGGAAGTAGATGGTGACCCTAGATGATGGCTGAACAAAGATGATACCATCCTTCTGGGGCAAAAAAAACAGTTACGGGTTTGTCAGGGGAATACTGTGGTCTCTATGAGATGTAATGCATAGCTGGAAATGTTACACTGACATATCATTGAACATACAGCACCTAACATCTTATGCTAGGTCTGCTTTCAATTAATTTCACTTCCTTTGGGGACAGCAAAACTATGGAGCACAAGAGGAATTTTCTCCAGTACTGTCTGGGTGCTACCCTTTGTTAGGTGGGACAGCTAAACTCATTTTCTGGGCCTTTCCATACTCTGTCTGAGTAGCAGCAAATAGAGAGAAGATTGGTGAGGTTCCTGAGACAACATTCTCATTTTGGATAAGTACCCTTTACAGATGTGTAACCCTGCATCTGTAATGATTGTCTGGTGTGGATTAGTAATGGTCAGCCTATTGGTTAACATTTGGTGCTTTTAATGCTGCAGAAAACTGTCAGAGACTATGGTCATTATTATTATTATACAGGATTTATATAGCGCCAAAAGTTTGCACAGTGCTTTACAATATAACAGGAGACAGTACAATTACAAATACAAATACATTTCAGTACAGAAGGTAAGTGAGGGCCCGGCTCATGGAGCTTACAATCTAAAGGAAGGGGGAGATGATACAAAAGGTGATAGCTGCGGGGGATGATCTGGAGTAGGTGATTCAAGTACAGTTCTTAGGTGGAGGTGGGGTAGGCTTCCCTAAAGAAGTGCGTTTTCAAAGATCGCCTAAAGGCAGACAGAGTGGGATCTGACCAGGCATGCTGTGGTAGGGAGTTCCAGAGGATAGGAGAGGCTCTGGAGAAGTCCTGGAGGCGAGCGTGGGAGGAGGGAGCTAGAGAGGAGGATATCATGAGAGGAGCGGAGTGGGCGATTTGGCCGATATCTGTGGATGAGGTCGGTGATGTAGCTAGGGGCAGTGTTGTGGATGGCTTTGTAAGCTGTGGTTAGTAATTTGAATTTTCTACGTTGGGTTAGTGGAAGCCAGTGAAGGGAGGGGCAGCAGTTGTTGATCAGTCGGTAAGGTGTATGAGTCTAGCGGCAGCATTCATAATAGACTGAAGGGGGGATAGCCTGTGGAATGGGCGGATTTTGGAAATGTTACGGAGGTTGAGGCGGTCCACAGACTGCTGGAGATCATTGCCATTAAAATGTCTTTCCAAATCAAAGCTCCCACATTTGTCCTCTCTACAGCACTTTTAAAATGACTAAATTAATATTTTCCTTCACTGACCCAAACCTCCTAGTCAGAAAAAAACACTGACTGCTTGCTGTAGAAGCCCAGGGGTTTCACATTAGGTACCAAAGGGCAACATGGGGCAGTTTGGGCAGCATATGGGCTGCTTTAGTCTACCAACCTTTCATCACTCATGCATAGGAGAAAGACGACAAGGATTTTCTAGCATATTCTGTGCCATACAGTCACTATAAGAGAAATATATATTGTACTTACTGCTGGGGGCTGTAAGTACTATAGTTGTAGTTACTGTCCTGCCTAGGTCTAGTCTGTAGTCCTAGTTTTATGGAGACGTTGACTCTATTATTATCCCTAAGCGCCGTCGTCCTGTTTTTTTCCAAAGAAAACAGAGAGAGCTTCTCATGTGAAATTATAAGGCCATGCTCTGATTTTCTGGACGTGGGATACAATTCTTGTGGTTTATAGACTCCTGCATGCCTGAGTATTTGTATTTGTACATACATTTCAATGTCTATGCATAGCTCCAGGAGAAGACAGGCTGGCTTGGCAGAGGAGGTAATTGCCAACCGGGATTGTGCTTTGATTGTTTTTGGCCATCTCTGAGGACCACGTGTTGACCGCAGAACAGGACTATCGCCCAACTTTATGATGCTGAAAAACTTCATACAAGGTAGAGATGGCAATCTAGACTATGGTTCACAAACCCAAAAGTCTTGCCACATAGTGTTAGAAACAATTGTTGGCTTGAACCAATATTTATGGTGCAACCAGCATACCCAGCCTCATGTGACATGACATCATCATAGATGCAGCAGGATGGCGACATGCAGTATTCATGACACCCTCTATATTTTCAAGTATTGACAAGTTGGTAAATGTAAATAGGGTCACTTATTAGTTTTCAAATACGGGCTGCCACCAGGAGAGTTAGAGGGGCCTTTTACAATAATGCAGATGCCTAATTGTTAAGAAATGGAGCAGGTGGAGTCTTTCTTATCCTCTTGGCTACACAAAAGGTGCTGGGTGGAGATGGTGAGTCTATTTATCCCATTCATGGCCAGATTTTTTATGGAAGCATAGATTCCCATGCCAAGTCTAGCAGTGTCAGCATGCATCAGTGAACATGACAATACCTCCATTACTAGTGTTGCTGTTTGAGAACTAGGGACACGCACACAGTTGAGCATTCCTGGTTCTCTGCTGTAAGGTTAAAGAATATTCTTGGAGCAAGAGGACAGTGTCACTGCAAGCAGGACTAGATTTGTGCATAGCCAATATAGGCCAGGGACCCGGGTGCAGAACTTCTTGGGGGGGAAGGATATACTATCAGAGCTGCTGTTAGAAATCACAGAGCCCCTGAAACCCCCCCCCCCCCAAAAGAAATATCAAAACTATATTTTTGCTAAAAATACACTGAAATTATTAGCTGACACAAACCAAAAATAACGTACAAAATTCCTGTGAAATCTAAACCAATGTCTCACTGTGTTCATTCAGTTGAGGAAAGGAAGGGGCCTGTAAACAAGACCGTAAGCCCTCCACCTTAAGGGCTCATTTTAAGATGCTCTCCATCTTAAAATGATCCCCCTGTGTGTCGCAAGCATCAGGCAAGAAAGAGAGGAGGGGAAGGCAGCAGCACAGGGGACAGGGGCCACAGGGGGGCCCAGGTAGAAGGGAAAATAATATCATGGACAGAAGGGGTTGATCAGTGCAGCAGGGAGGGGCAATTACTGGAACTAATCCTCTGCAGTTCCCTCCTAAAGCAACTGAAAGATGGCTTTATTTCCTCTCCTTCCTGACAGAATTCAGCTGCTGTAGGGAGCTCCACACAGAGGATCAGTTCCAGTAATTGCCCCCCCCCCCCGCCACACTGATCACCCCCTCCTGTCCATGATCCTATTCTCCTTGCTTCCCAGGCCCCCCTGCTGAACTGATGGGACCCAGCTGTACCCCATTACCAGCAGCTCTGTATGCAACTGCCAATACATTAACTAAAACTGCACTGCTTGCAGATGTCTGATCTTGATAGTTTTATTCTATAGTATACTTGAATAGCCCTGTCCACTGCTGGCCACCACAAGCACCCGCCAGGAGCTGGTAGATGGTGGCATTCTCATTGCCAAGCAGTGGCCTCTCAGGCTGCAGTGTCTGCCTTTGGGTGGCATCTTGTACCTAGACATGTTTGCAAAGAGTCCACTCCAACTGGTGAGTGGGGATTGGATCATTAATCACGGATGGCGTGAGCACACTTTGTTTGAAGATTTTATTGAGCACTATTTTTGGGATTGGAGCACATTCTTATATACATTTGGGACTTTTGTTTTTGACTTTACACATTTATATATTTTTTTGCGCCGTGGAGTGTTTATATTTATATTTGATTGTTTTTTTCCTTTCATGAGCAGCATCATTTAGAATTTGATTATATTCATTTTTTTTTTTTTTTCCTTTGGCGCAGGTTTTATTTTATTTTAAACATGCTTGCAGCATACCATCCTCTTTCTCAAGCCTGGTGGAAAAGGGTCTGGCATTGGCATTAATAGCAGTCTGTCTCACAGCTTACATCCAGAGACAGTCCTTGAACACTGGCCGAGGGAAGGGAGGCTTTTACAATTTCTTAGATAACTAGTTCATGCCAGGTTCCTAATGGTTTCTCATTCTTGAATTTAGTGAACATCTGTGCCAACTTGGGGTTGCAGGCTGCATAGTTCCATCAAATAATCCCTGGTACCTGCACCCTGAATTAGAGATCCCTGAGCTCTAAAGTTCCTGCCAGCTGTTGCTATATTATATCCATGTCCATGTGAAAACTGTACCTGACTAGGCCATTGTAAATGCTTTTCTTATTTTAAATAATTGATCTCAGTGTGTCTTTAATGCACAGTCATTTTAACCCTTTCGTTTTTTCATTTATGCAAATATCAAAATGATTTGATGAGTGAATTTTATGCAGACCTTCCTAGGCATAGCTTACGTGTGATGCTGAGCCTCTATAATTGAAAGAACTAAAATTTAGTGAATGAAAGGGACAGGTCAGGGACACTAAGGCAGAAGAGGAAAGGATCAGATGATGGTGGATGTTCTCCAGCCATGAAATGAGGCCGGCTCTATCGGACTTGTCGCAGCTTCTAATGTATACTGTAAGAATCAGAGTAGCTATTTCAGTCCAGGAAAGGACAACTACTATGCAAGACTGAAGGGAAGGCTGGAATTCAGGTTTAATGGGTTATAGTTGGAATATTCCAGCAGTTCTGCTATTAGAAATGAAAGCCCAACATTCAGCAACATTTTATTTATTTTTCTGTTTTGGGCGTATCAGAGGTCAGTTTTTAGTTAATATCTGTGTTTCTATTGGGGACATTTTTCTATACTTCCTGACGGATGAACACATAAGATGTGAGGGTAATCTCTCCAGCAAATGTATAAACAGTAATGATTGACCAATGTAATTAAAAAAAAAAAAAAAGTTATCACTATTGACTGCTTCCCAGTTGGAAAGTTTCCATTTATGATTTATCCTGTGCTAGGTAGTGGGAAGAAATCTCTCAAATGGGAATTTAAGCAACAATGACACCCTAACACATGGTTTCTCAACCAGGGTCCCATGGAACCATAGGGTTCCTCCAGAGGTTAAGGGTTCCCTGTGCAATGAGCAATTTCTGCCTCTCAGATAGGTTCTCACTGAAACCATTAATCTTTATAGCTATCTGTAAGGGGGTGATTCTTTCCAATGACCACAGATGTAAGGAGCATTCTTCCCACTGACTATCACACCAATGTATTGTGAGTTGTAGATATGGTAACTTTTACTAGGGGTTCCCTGATACCTGAAAGTAATTTCAAGGGTTCCTCTGTGTTGAGAAGGTTGAGAATAGCTAACTTAATATATAGCCCTGCCCCACTCTATCCAGATTAGGGAAATAAACTTTTGGACAGAGTTGGGAATTAAATACATGCATAAGGAGAGTGCAAGATTTTATATGGTCATGTAAAACAGAAGAACAGGTCAGGGAATGAATCCTGAGAATTATGGACAGAACACATTGTACTAGGTCAGTACAGACTGATTAAGAATTGGAGTACATGAGTGGTCTGATGTTGTTTTGGCTGGAGATGGAAGCCTTAGATGGATGACAGTTGGCTCTGACTCTCCATGGACATAAGACAACAGTGAAGTGGAGGCCATTGTGTCACACTCTTCAATATAACACGTTTCCACTGCGATTGGTATTTATGATTGTTAGCATGGTAAAGTCTTCTTAAAACAGAAGGTATTCACATATCTCATTCCATCACATATCCCAAAAATAAGATAATTATTCCTCATTTTAGGACTTTGAGCAGAGCCATGCAAATTATTTCTTTACACGCATGGTGCCCAACCTGCGGCCCTTTGGTATATGATATTGGTATATAACACATACATATATATATATATATTGTGAGGTTAGCTCAGGTGGGGGATCTCCTTCCCTGGGACAAAGGTAGACCGCACAGCAGGCTTTCATCAAAATCTGACTGGTTGTCAGCTTTATTTAAAAGGTTCGCAGAAAATAAACAAAACATGAAAATAAACCCTTGCCATCCAGGCACTAACTAAACAAAAGGCGTTTCCTCTCTCAGAGGTGAAGAGCTTCTCCCTGTCACCGAAATAAAACAAAAGCAAACCTTTTCTTGTAGGTATAGTGCACACACAGCTCTCTCAGAACACCTCTCTGCGTCCCAGGCCACGAGCAACTCTTTGCTCCAGCCCTGTCTTATTTATACCACCTGTTGGTGGACATCAGTGGAGCCAAAACTCTGATCCGGAACCACCTCTGCCATTGTGGCCCCAAAAACCCGGAGTGGACTCCACCTTACACCTCACCGTATGATCTCATGCGAGGTGACAAATATCGTCCATCCAACACTTTGCCGTTCATACTGTCACATATCCCCCCCCTCTGCTCAAGCCCCTGCGGCTGAGCAACTGTCCCAACCAGACAATGGACCCGGGAGAGGGCATCTACATTACTTTGCAGTTTCCCCGCTCTGTGTTCCACTGTGAATTTGAACACTTGTAGCGCGAGAAACCACCTTGTCACTCGACTGTTTTTCTCCTTATTATCACACATCCATTTGAGCGGGGCATGATCAGTAACCAACTTGAACGGTCTTCCTAACAGGTAATATTTCAGGGCCTCCAAGGCCCATTTGATGGCCAAACATTCCTTCTCCACAATGGCATAGTTTCTCTCATGTTTGTTGAGTTTTCTACTTAGGTTCACCACAGGGTGCTCCTCCCCATCTCTGATTTGGGACAGTACCGCACCTATTCCCACGTCAGAGGCATCAGTCTGTACCACAAACTCTGTTGTGAAATCTGGAGTCACAAGCACAGGTTGGGCACAGAGAGCTTGTTTCAGCCTTTGAAATGCGGTCTCCGCCTCGGGATTCCACTTAATCATGACCGACCCCCTACCTTTCGTCAGATCTGTCAGTGGGGCTGCAATGGTGGCAAAATTGGGGATAAACCGCCTGTAGTATCCTGTGATCCCAAGAAATGCCCGGACTTGCTTTTTATTTACAGGTTGGGGCCACTTTTGAATCGCCTCAATTTTATTGATCTGAGGCCTAATGAGGCCTCGACCAATGATGTACCCAAGATATTTGGCCTCCTCTAAGCCTATGGCACACTTTCTGGGGTTGGCGGTAAGACCTGCTTCCCTCAGCGAATCTACTACCGCTTGCAGGCAGGATAAATGAGACTCCCAGTCTGGACTGTGGATGACGACATCGTCCAAATAGGCAGCTGCATATTGGCGATGTGGTCTTAGCGTTTTGTCCATCATTCGTTGGAATGATGCTGGAGCACCATGTAAACCAAACGGCATCCGCTTATACTGAAAGGACCCCTCGGGGGTGGAGAATGCAGTCTTTTCTTTTGCAGCTTCCGTTAAAGGAATCTGTCAATAACCTTTGGTTAAATCTAAGGTGGTTATGTACCGAGCCGTTCCCAACCTGTCAATGAGCTCATCCACCCGAGGCATCGGGTACGCATCAAATTTAGACACACTGTTCAGTTTCCTGAAATCATTACAGAAACGAATGGTTCCATCTGGTTTTGGGACCAACACTATGGGACTCGACCACTCACTGTGAGATTCCTCGATCACTCCCAACTCTAACATGTCTTTTATTTCCTTTGCCACTGCTTCCCGTCTGGCCTCGGGTATTCTATAGGGCTTGACATTTCTGCTGACCCCGGGCTGGGTAACTATGTCATGCTGTATGACCGTCGTCAGTCCAGGTAGGTGAGAGAAGAAATCTCCATTTTTCCTCACAAACTCCTTAACATCATTTTGTTGGGCTACTGACAAGGTTTCCGTTATAGGTACCTGAGGGGCCACGGGAACCACGTCCTTTTGGGGGCTTGGTACTGCCAACAAACTTTCCCTGTCTTTCCAAGGTTTTAAGAGATTAACATGATAGATTTGTTCGGGTTTCCTTTTCCCTGGCTGGTAAACTTTATAAGTTACTTCCCCCACTTTCTCCCTAATTTCAAAGGGACCTTGCCACTTTGCGAGGAATTTACTTTCCACGGTGGGGACTAGCACCAGCACTCTATCCCCAGGGTTGAAGGTACGGATCCTGGCACCCCGGTTATAAACCCTTCTCTGGACCTCCTGGGCTTGCTCCATGTGTTCCCGAACAAGTGGCATGACAGCTGCGATTCTATCCTGCATCTGTGAGATATGCTCGATGACACTTCTATAGGGCGTGGACTCTCCCTCCCAGGTTTCTTTTGCAACATCTAGCAATCCCCTGGGATGTCTACCATACAGTAATTCAAAAGGTGAATATCCAGTAGATGCCTGAGGTACTTCTCGTATAGCAAACATGAGATATGGTAGCAAAAAATCCCAATTTCTCCCATCTTTGTCCACCACCTTTTTTAACATATTCTTAAGGGTCTTGTTAAACCTTTCCACAAGCCCATCAGTTTGGGGGTGGTAGACCGAGGTACGGAGATGAGAGATTTTGAACAATTTGCATAACTCTTTCATAACTCTAGACATAAATGGCGTGCCCTGATCTGTTAATAACTCCTTTGGAATACCTACCCGACTAAACACCCAGACAAGCTCTTTGGCGATATTTTTAGCGGAGGTATTACGCAAGGGGATGGCTTCAGGATACCGGGTGGCATAGTCAAGTATCACTAGTATGTGCTGATGGCCCCGGGCAGACTTTACTACTGGACCCACTAGGTCCATGCCCACTCTTTCAAACGGTACTTCAATTATGGGTAGAGGTACTAGCGGACTGCGAAAATGGGGTGAGGGCGCAGAATATTGACATTCCGGGCATGACTCACAATGTGCTTTGACATCTCCATGTAAGCCTGGCCAAAAGAATCTCTGGGTTATTCTCTCCTTTGTTTTCTCTACACCCAGGTGTCCACCCATTATATGCCCATGGGCTAAATCCAGTACCATCCGGCGAAAGGGTTTGGGGACCACTAACTGTTCTACCACCTCCTCCCCTTGCTTTACCACTTGATACAGCAAGTTATTGTTAAGAGCCATGTAGGGAAAAGACACCCCTACATTTGTTTTCAATTGGCTCCCCATCAATCATTTTAATGTTTTCACAGGCTCTCTTAAGTGTGGAATCTTTCAGTTGTTCCGTACAAAAATCCTCTTTTCTGACCTCTAGGTCAGGCACCACATTCTGTCCACTCTCACTAGAGCCAGCGATCATCTCTTGTTCTTTATCCTCAATGTCTGGGGTTGGATCCAACTCCTCCTGCTCCCCAGCCATTACAGAGAAAGGAAAAAGGTCTACACCTTCCTTGGACACACCAACAGTTTCCCCTTCCACCTTGCCGTCAAAGGGGTCAGGAGTGAGTTCAGGAGTTTCCGGCGTTTCCCCAGCAGGGGGAGCTCGGTCCTCCTGACTCCCCTCCTTATCCCATAATTTCCAGAAATGGGGAAAATCTCTCCCCACTATGGCTTCATGAAGCAGAGAGGGCACCACCCCCACAGAATGGGTCACAGGGCCCCAGGGAGTGCCAATCTCCACCAGAGCAGTCTGGTAATTACGTGTATCACCATGAATACAAATAACCCCAATAGTGCTAGGGTGTAACCTTGCAGGGTTTACCAAATCACTTTTAACTAAGGTCACAACACTACCCGAGTCTAGCAGAGCAGTTACTGGCCTTTCATCAATGGCAATCACACACATTTGCTTTTCCATGCGTTTCTGACATGCTGCAGTACATACCACCTGTGCAAAAAGAGACATGCGTTTTCCTAAATAAGCATTTTCACATTGCATAGGTTCATCATTTAAAGGACAGTTTGCAGCAATATGACCTAACGCATGACACCGATAACATTTGATATGTTCAGTACTTAAACCTCTAAACGGCTTTGGGGACCTTCCTGACCTATTTGGCCAGTCTCTAGGTCCTAAGCCTACAGTCTCATTATCTGACACAATAGTCTTATCGTTTTTTTCCTGAGCCTTTGGCCCATGGAACAGTCTTACCGGATCTTCCAGATAGTTTTCCACCCCTAGTGACATTGGGGTACGGCCCAGGTGAATGAAAAAAGTCCTCAGCGGCTGCAAATCTCTCCACCAGGTCCACCAGCTCGTTTGCAGATTTAGGGTCTCCACGGCTGACCCACTTCCTCAAAGTGGCAGGGAGTGCACGCAAATATTGGTCCATGACCACACGCTCCACAATCTGAGGGCCTGACAATACCTCTGGCTGGAGCCACTTTTTGGAGAGATGTATCAAATCGAACATCTGAGATCTGGGTGGTTTGTCAGCCCTGTAATGCCACTGATGCACCCGCTGAGCCCGGACTGCAATGGTGACGCCCAGGCGTGCAAGGACCTCAGCCTTCAGTTTCTCATAGTCCTGGGCATCCCCTGGTTCCAGGTCATAATAGGCTTTTTGGGATTCACCTGTCAAAAACGGTGCAAGCAGTCCCGCCCATTGCTCCTTTTTCCATCCTTCCCGAACAGCAACCCTTTCAAAAGTTGTGAGGTAGGCCTCCACATCATCCGCAGGTGTCATCTTCTGCAAAACATAGCTGGCCCGCGCCATTTTCTGCTCCACTGGCAGCGGATCTGCAGATTCCTTCTTTAATTCTAATAGGTGTTGGGCCACCTGCTTAAGGAGCTCTCGGTCTACTTGTTGGGCTTCATGTTGTGCCTGTTGGGCTTCCGCCAACTGGCGATTCATCTCCCGTTGTGCTGCGTTGGCCTGCAGCAAGGCTCTTATAACTTCCTCCATCTTCCCACTTGCTCAGGAAGTTGCCCGCATCCTCCACCATATGTGGGGTTAGCTCAGGTGGGGGATCTCCTTCCCTGGGACAAAGGTAGACCGCACAGCAGGCTTTCATCAAAATCTGACTGGTTGTCAGCTTTATTTAAAAGGTTCGCAGAAAATAAACAAAACATGAAAATAAACCCTTGCCATCCAGGCACTAACTAAACAAAAGGCGTTTCCTCTCTCAGAGGTGAAGGGCTTCTCCCTGTCACCAAAATAAAACAAAAGCAAACCTTTTCTTGTAGGTATAGTGCACACACAGCTCTCTCAGAATACCTCTCTGAGTCCCAGGCCACAAGCAACTCCTTGCTCCAGCCCTGTCTTATTTATACCACCTGTTGGTGGACATCAGTGGAGCCCAAACTCTGGTCCGGAACCACCTCTGCCATTGTGGCCCCAAAAACCCAGAGTGGACTCCACCTTACACCGCACCGTATGATCTCATGCGAGGTGACAAATATCGTCCATCCAACACTTTGCCGTTCATACTGTCACAATATATATATATATGTGTGAAGGATGTGGGCAGTTTTCATAAGGTTGATTAGTGTGTGATCACTGGAATAGGGTTTTTTTTTAGGTATTTTTGCATATCAGCTCGCAAGACTATACATACAGTATATACATTGTGATCGATTATTTTTCCACATGTGACAATTATTATTATACAGGATTTATATAGCACCAACAGTTTGCTGAGCGCTTTACAATATAACGGGAGACAATACAGCAACAATACAGTTCAATGCAAGAGGGTTAGGAGCTTGGAGCTTACAATCAATTCAGTTTGATCCAATTTAAATCCAGTCTGAACTGATCAGAAGGAAAATTATGGTTATTTTAATTTTTGCTGATGTGATCATGTGCATTGGGCTGTCCTGGTTAGCTTTGCCCAATGTAGTCCCTACACATTGACAAGGCAATCTGCCTCGACACCTATGATTTCAGTTCAGCGAGGGACTGTCATTCATTAAAACCCTTCTAGGAACATGTGGTATGATGCCTCATCCTGGTCTTGCTACAGAGTATTTTATACAAAAATGAAAAAGAATATTTAGAAAGACATTTAGTGATTCAGCTACCTAGATCAAAAATAGCCCATATTATAGGGACAGTCATAGTGGGTATGTATATTACAAGGCTGAGAGTGACATCCCTCACAATTATCCCAACTACATATACTTAGCCTAGACAAGATTTAAAAGCGGTCATAGTATTTAGGATGTAGTGGGTGGCATACAAAATCAGGCATAACTTTTTTAAAAGCTGATTTATTAAAGCATGCAACCATACAAAGGGTTATGTTTGCCTCTAGCTGCAGCCATTGTAATAACCACATACTGACAGGACTTTTATATAGGAAGATTGTTCATCAAGTGGTAATGCCAGCATTATATGTTATAGGATGGCTGGTCACAATGTGATGGGGGAAGAGACAGAACATATCTGTCTGAGGTCACACTTGTCAGAGATAGGTGTTCAATAAAGTAAAGCTGGCCATACACGTTGCCCCATCCACACTTTTCAGCTAACTTGCAGAGCCTATTATTGTACTCTATCAACCGCCAACTGCAGCTGTGCGAATACTCAAACAATAGTATAAATAAAGGTGCAGTGCTTATATAATCAACAGTATGAATCACATAGTCTTATAAAATGGAATCATGTGTAAGGTACACAAAATAAAAGTCCACATAAAAGGTCAGAAGTAAAATATGGTGATGAGGATATCAATTACAGGGGTGAATTCTTCCCAAAGAACTTCTGGTGATAAATAAATTGCGCACTCACCAGATGCACAAAGTTATTGCGCATTTGAGAATACAATATCTCAGTAGGTCAGCTGAAGCTTCTTAAAGGGGCCTCTCCCATCTGATATGGATTCCTCCCCGGATACCTCGTGGGTGATAGCAGCTTCTCTCTCCTATGTCTTCCTGCACACACAGCAATCCCCATCTACAGGAAATCCATCCCTCCACCACAAAGCATCGTGGGAAGTTGAGGAACTACACTTCCCATGATGCTTTGTGGTGGAGGGATGGATTTCCTGTAGATGGGCATTGCTGTGTGTGTGTGTGCAGGAAGACACAAGAGAGAGAAGATGCTATCACCCACGAGGTATCTGGGGAGGAATCCATATCAGATGGGAGAGGCCCCCTAAAAGAAGCTTCAACTGACCTACTGAGATAGTGTATTCTCAAATGCGCAATAACTTTGTGCATCTGGTGAGTGCACAATTTATCACCAGAAGTTCTTTGGGAAGAAATCACCCCTGTAATTGATATCATCCTCATCACCATATTTTACTTCTGACCTTTTATGTAGACTTTTATTTTGTGTACCTTACACGATTCCATTTTATAAGCCTATATGATTCATACTGTTGATTACCGTATATAAGCGCTGCACCTTTATTTATACTTTGGTTTTAGAGAGGTTGTATTGGTACCTTTTTTTGCTGTCCCAGCTGTTCTGACATATAGCGCTCACTTTTCTTTCTTTTTATTAATACTCAAACAATGATTGCATCTGATTGGAATTGCATTGTTCGGCTGAGAATTTGCAGCCTGCCTCCTTCGACAAAAGTCGACTTAGGATGTGCCAAAAGGGCCAACCATGGAATGAATATTTGGCCGATTCAGTAGGAATCGGCTGAAATTTGTTTCATGTTTGGCCAGCTTAAGTACTTTTTTCCTGCGCAAGGCAGTTCTGCACAGACATCCTGGGCCCTGCAGTGTCGCACCCACACTGAGGTTGGCCACCACCAATGGTGCACATCCCACATTTTAGGAAATGCTGACCTAAGCAATATCTTATTTATCTATCAGGTAGACTTAGGAGCAGCACTACTGGAAATGTATGACTCCAGCCATGTACATAGCTCATATAGCCTAACCAAGAAAATTTCAAACACATTTTTACACAGCTATTTGAGTTCTTGGCAGCCATCGATTCAACAGCTGGCTTTCCAACCCAAACCACTCGGAATTACAGCCAACACAGGCTGCTGATGGGATCACGAGGAAAGAAAACACAACACCAATGGAGCAAATATTCACTGTTACCCAACTTTGGCTTTTGCCCTCCTTAAACAAAAAGCAGCCAGGTGGATGGAACCATCACTGTGATCTTAGACTAAGTAATGAGGAGTAAAGTGTCATTTTCCATACTGCATTGCTAGCTCTGTACAAGCAACAGCTCCATGAAAGGGGCCCTGTGCAATGGTATAGGATCATAAGGGAAAGAAGGAAATCCAAATAAAAAGAAACGGATCATAAAAAGAAACCCTGCCCTATATAATTACTGCTGTCCTTTGTATTTAGGACATACGATATATCTAAATGTATATAGTATACAGTATATATGTTGTGATATGGGGTGATTACTCTCAGTGGTACTGCAGTTTTTAACCGCTTGAGTCCCAGAAGATTTTACCACCTTTATGACCATGTAATTTTTTGCTATATGTCGCTGCGCTACTATAACTGGTAATTGCGTGATCATGCAATGCTGTACCCAAATGAAATGTATACATTTTTTTCACAAAAATAGAGCTTTCTTTTGGTGGTATTTATCACCACTGAGTTTTTATTTTTTGTGATATATATGAAAAAAAGACAAAAAATTAAAAAAAAGACAAATTCCTTTCTGATACAAAACATCCAATAAAATAAAAAAAAAACTTCATATGTTTAAGACAAAATGTATTCTTCTACATGTTTTTGGTAAGAAAAAAAATGCTATTGCGTGTACATCAATTGGTTTGTGTGGATGGCATCTACAAGCTATTGGATATACAGTATACTGGAATTTTTTTTATGTTTACCGTATATTAGTAATGGCGGCAATCAGTGACTTATACTGGGATTGTGATAGTGCGGTGGGCAATCTGACATTAACTGACACTGAGAAGAACTGACTGTCACTGACATCACCAGTGACACTAATATAGTGATCAGTGATATTATACACTATCACTGTACTAATGACACTGGCTGGGAAGGGGTAACATCTGTGGGCAGTTAAGGGGTTAATTGTGTGCCTAACACATCTTAACGTGGGTACTGTGTGCTGATTTTTACTACACACAGATTTGTTTTTGTTCCCTGCTTAGCAGAGAAAAGAAACCAAGATCTTTCTCTCTGGTACAGAGTCCTGTGTTGTTTATCAACACAGGGCTCTAGGCTGTGATTCAACACAGCCAATCAGCAGGTACTGGCCATGAATCAGATAATAAACCTTTGCACTTAACTGTCAGAGAAGGCAATTGTCACTTACCTTCCTTGTTCCTGCGCTGTCAAGCTTCCAAGTGTCCTAAAGCACTTCAGGGTTCTTGGCTGGAACACGTCCCTTCACCTCCTTTTCCTGTGAAAACTGTAAAATTTGGGATTTTTCTTTTTCTTTTTGCAGCAGAAACAGTGGTCACCATAATACTTAGAAAGGAAGATTTCCCGCAGCAGGCAATTAAACTGCAATAAAACCCTGAAAGGGATTTTAACACTTTCATACTCTATCCGAAAAAAGGTTAGGGCTTACATACATTTTAAATGGTTTTTGAAGATGTAGCACTACCCCCTTAGGAGTCACTGAGTTATTTTCAGGCTCCCTGTCTCTCTCTTGACCCCGTTGTGAAAGCCCAACCCCTGCTGAAGCCACCGTGCACTTAAGGCCAGAGTAAACTCTGATTATTACCAGAAAACAGACTCACACATAGTTTAAAGCAAATCTTCATAAACCATTTAAAATGTATGTAAACACTAACCTTTTTTTGGATAGAGTATGGAAGTGTTAAAATCCCTTTCTCCTGCCTTTATCGACCTGGGGGTCACAACCCAGCACCAGGATGCAGCAAAACCCATCTCCTCCATCAGGAGCTCTAAGTGAAAACTGGGTGGTACTTATACTCTGTGCCCTGGGAGATCCCACTAATCAGGTATGCTTTAAAGCAGGGGTCCTCAAACTACGGCCCGCGGGCCACATGCGGCCCGCTGAGGCCATTTATCCGGCCCGCCGGCAGGGGCGTATTTTCCACGAGGAAGGGACACTAAGTACAGGGGCAGGCAGGGGCCTGCTGTACCTTACCTGGCTCCGGTCCCAGTCCCACGACAATCCAGTCCAGGAAGCACTGCTTCTTCATTCACTCCGGCCACTCCCTCACTCCTGCCACTCGGCTCCGCCTCCTCACTGGTGATTGGGCACCAGAACTGTAGCTCAGGAAAGGCACACAGGCAGCCAATCACCTGTGAGGAGGCGGAGCCAATCTGTCCCGTGAACATCGAGTGAGGGAAAGGCCGGAGTGAAGGACAGCTGACAGGTAAGTGTGCCATGCTGATGGTGCTGCTGCAACCAGGTATGCTGGCTGTAGCAGCACCATGCTGGAACAGGGGTCAGCAAGTTAAGTGTGATTGGTGTCAGTGGTACTAATGATGGGGCATTATTCCTCCCACTGACACCAATGATGGGGCACTATTCCTCTCCCCACTGACACTAATGATGGGGCACTATTCCTCCCACTGACACCAATGATGGGGCACGATTCTTCCCACTGACACCAATGATGGGGCACTATTCCTCCCACTGACACCAATGATGGGGCACTATTCCTCCCACTGACACCAATGATGGGGCACTATTCCTCCCACTGACACCAGTGATGGGGCACTATTCCTCCCACTGACACCAGTGATGGGGCACTATTCCTCCCACTGACACCAGTGATGGGGCACTATTCCTCCCACTGACACCAGTGATGGGGCACTATTCCTCCCACTGACACCAGTGATGGGGCACTATTCCTCCCACTGACACCAGTGATGGGGCACTATTCCTCCCACTGACACCAGTGATGGGGCACTATTCCTCCCACTGACACCAGTGATGGGGCACTATTCCTCCCACTGACACCAGTGATGGGGCACTATTCCTCCCACTGACACCAGTGATGGGGCACTATTCCTCCCACTGACACCAGTGATGGGGCACTATTCCTCCCACTGACACCAGTGATGGGGCACTATTCCTCCCACTGACACCAGTGATGGGGCACTATTCCTCCCACTGACACCAGTGATGGGGCACTATTCCTCCCACTGACACCAGTGATGGGGCACTATTCCTCCCACTGACACCAATGATGGGGCACTATTCCTCCCACTGACACCAATGAAGGGGCACTATTCCTCCCACTGACACCAATGAAGGGGCACTATTCCTCCCACTGACACCAATGAAGGGGCACTATTCCTCCCACTGACACCAATGATGGGGCACTATTTCGCTCCATAAGACACACTTGGGGGGAAATGTCTGTGCGTCTTATGGAGTGGCCGGCCCAGTATTCCCGCCGCCATTGTATGTCCGCAGTCTCTGGTCATCTCCTGTACTGTGTCTGCATTTGTTCATAGTTTTTTTTGTTTGTTTTTTTTGAAACTATAGTCCGGCCCTCCAACGGTCTGAGGGACAGTGAACTGGCCCCCTGTTTAAAAAGTTTGAGGACCCCTGCTTTAAAGCATATCTTTGTAACACCCTGCTAAGACACAAGGTGGCAGTGTCCTGTAACTCAGTGGCACACACTGGTGAAAAGCTCTATGGATTTTATAGGCTGAACCGCAGGACTGTGTTGGCAGGATGTGAACTAAAAGACTACATTTCCCAGAGGAGCTGGCATGTGGGCGGAGGCACATATGTAGAAGCCTGTGAACCGGGGGCAGGAAGTGAGCTGAGAGAGTTGGAAGGAAGGCGTGAGGAGAAGACTGTGCGGAATGCCAGAGGACCAGACCAGGCTGCGGAGTGGGAGAGTGGAGAAAAAGGGAGGAATAGCTGAATACTGACATTGCCTACGAGTCTGGTGAACTACCTTGTTGGCCAGTGATCCAGGGTGCTGTTGTCAGGAACAAGCTATGCAGGAGGAACCACAAGACTGTTGGGGACCCCCATCTACAGAGAGACTGCCAGTGACCCGAATGATGCCACAGATCAGGTGAGAGAGTCCTGATTTCCAGCTAAGTTGCCACTGACATTCTCTTAAGTCAGTCATTCTCTGTCTAGTTATTGACATTGTTCACAAGTTACACATTTTGAGGCCTAGTTCACCCAGCCTATTAGCAAACACATTTTCAGCATAATCCAGTCATCAGACCCTACTGCAGTGTTTGCCCTCTGCGGGCCAAGCCACACCACTGCTTCTCTGCATTTGGCCCACATTCATCAAAGGACACTTTCCATTGTCACCATTTGCTATGGTGGCGTAGAGTGGGATCAACCTGTACCAACAAGTGCTTCTGCCCACTCCCCAATTTCCTGTTTAAAATCTTCAACTCAGCTTGTGTATTAAAGGGGTACTGCCCAAGTTGAATATTGCTTAAAGGGGTAGTACCTGTTCTTGCATTACTCCTTTAAGGAACTTTCACCTATTACAGCCAAGAAGATCTGAATTCTTGTAGTGCACCAACTTGGGCCCCAACAAGCATGCAGAAGACCCTACACTGAAGTCAAAGGGACATTAATTTACTGTTTTAAAGAGCACTTTCTTTTCTTCAGAATTGAACCTTGCCACCAGCTCCTGAGGGTCCACAGTGAGCTAGCCTTAGTTTTTTTTCTATGCACTGGGAAAGGATAAATCTCAGAGCTGAGGTCTTTTGGATTAAATTCTGAATTGTAGGACATCTAAAACTGATTGAGATTTTTGCTGTGTGTATAGACGTTTGCTTGAATTTGCCAAGAGTGATAACTTAATATTTGCACACCTATTACTTTATGTTGATTTACTGTACCCATGTTCAATTCCAATATAAACAATACAGCAGTTCACTTTAACCACCACCCTATAGAAGAAATACTGCTAAATTGCAGTTCCGAGTAAGGGGTGCGTGTGCACCCTACCCGCACCACCATTCATGGCCTCGGCTGTCACGGTTATTTCTTGCTGGCACTCGGTAATTGCTGAGTATCTCTGACGGGGAGAGAGACCTGTGTATAAACAACACAGGACTCTCTCCTGTCAGCTCCTGCACACTGCTTTGTATGGCTCTACATAGCAGAACCATACAAAGCAGTGTGCTTACAGTGAAACACAGCCTCATATTAAAACAGCACACAGTTAACCCTTTGATTGCCCCACATGTTACCCCTTCCTGCCCAGTGCCATTAGTACAGTGTCAGTGCTTTTTATTAGCATTGATCACTGTATTGGTGTCACTGGAGATGTCAGTGACACCAAGTCAATTTCCCCCCAGTGTCAGAATGTCCCACAGTCCTGCTATAAGTCACTGATCGCCACCATTACTAGTAAAAATAAAAATGATATATACTGCTATTTGACGTAAATCAATTTAATTTACACGTATTGGGATTTTTTTTAGCAAAGACATAAAAACCGCACAGGCAATAAAATACCACCACAAGAAAGATCTATTTGTGGGGAAAAAAGGCTGTAAATTTAATTTAGGTGCAGCGTTGCATGAGTGAGCAGTTGTCAGTTAAAGTAACGCAGCGCGATATCGCAAAAAATGGCCTGGTCAGGAAGGGGGTAAATCCTCTGGAGGGCAAGTGGTTAAAGCATACCTGGTTGGATTCATGATTATATTTAATTATTACCAGAAATCCAACGATGAGTCTGCCAAATAAGTCAGTACAGTGGAAGTAGTCACTCCCACCATCTACAATGCCCCCCTTAAAGTTTGTTGTCAGTAATTGATCTCGGTTTAGGCATCAGTCTGTGTGCTAGAGTTATTGGAATGTGGGATATAAATTGAAACTTTTCTTATCTGGTATAATATGGCTAAAGAAGAAGTACCTGCAGAGTAGATGGAAGTCCCGAAGATATAGCTCGAAACTGATTTCGGTTAAGACGAAGGTAAATTAGCTTCTTTAAGGGCTTGAAAGAAAGGGGGGAAACATTGCCATCATGAAAACCATTACCTTCCATCTCAAGATTGAGCAAATTGCCGAGGCCTACAAGAAATCACATACGAATTAATGAATGATAAATGTTGTGTCAGATTTAACAACAGTATTACACATTTAGGCCTCTTTCACACGGCATTGATGTTTGAGCATTTGCTTTTTTTAAATGTCATTTCAGGCGCTTGTTTTGCACATATGCATGCACGTATTTGCACGCACAATATATTCATAAGAAAAATTCATTAACATTTATGCTCATATGCGTGCATTCATGCGCATTTGCTTGCAGGTGGAGCAGGGGTGGACTGACCATTTGGAAACTCGGGCCCGAGGTCAGTAGGGGGCCTCATGAGATGCCCCTGGTACCTTTTTCATAGGCTTTTTTGAGTTTGGGCAAGGACCTAGGGGCCCCATGATCCCCTATTGCCCGGGGGCCCCATGAGTTGTTAGTCCGCCCCTGAGGTGGAGTAAATTACTGACCAAAAATGCAGATTTTTCTGCATTCCTCCCCTCCCGTACCCCAATGGAGCCAATCCTTAACAGGATTTAACATTGACTTTAACATCCTTGCAAAACTTAACCTTTACCTTGATTCTTAATATCTAACCTCTTCTCCAACCCTACAGATTAACAAATAATTCCTTTAGGGGTTAAGCTAAAGTATGATTTTCTCTGATTTTCACATGCAGGGCGAACCAACAGGTCCTCCCCAGTTCCACTAATTTTTTCCTTCAATACCTTGTTGCCCCATTTATCTGTGGTGAGTAAAAAATACCTATCATTTACTAGTATGGGAAGCATATAACTTCCTCCCCTTCCTTTCAAGTGAGAGCTTGACAATTCACACCCAGCAATTATCACATGGAAGTGGAGATTAACTTGAATCATATTTTGCTCCTTTTCTTCACTCCCCTTAGCTGAATGTAGAGTTGGGGAAGCAAAATGAAGTGTCCATAAAAAGGAAGGCAGAGGACAAAGGACTAGTCACCAGCTTTGCCTCTGATTCGTCTGCAGGTGATTTTTCCCCAATACTGACACACCATGCATTTTGCATTGTGTCTGTGTTGAGCAGGCCATCTTGGTAGAGGCGAGGCTTCACTTCCAGCAAGGAGAACAGTAAGCAGCACAGTAGTGACATCACCAAATCTTACTCCACCACTTCCTCAAACTTTAGCCACTATTCTTCTGTACTGTGCTGACATCATGCCAAAATCATACACCACTGAGTTATCAACACTAATACCAAAGAAATTTCCACTGGAGATCTACCACCCCAACAGTAGGATTTGTGTGCTTACCATGCAGTAGTTATCCAGTACTTCCTTGGAGGGGACACACTCTACTCTTCCTCTTGGGGGTGTATTACTGCCAACAAAAGTTTTTGGACACTATACAAAAGAGAAAAGGAGCCAGCTCTCCCTAGTGGCTATATTCATACACCTCAAACGTTCAGTTGTGGCAAGCAGTTACAAATTGGAGAAAGTTAACAGCTTTCCCAAAGAAACAGATTAATATTAGAAAAAGGCCAACTAAAATCAGCACCTATCAGAGTGGAGGGAGCTGTCCTCCATTGAACTATTGGAAAAAGAATTTTATGGTGAGTGTAAAAATCCTAATTATGTCAGTGTTTATTGAAGGACACATTACTATAGTCTTCAACATGTGGAACATCAGGCAGACAAGAACACCCAACAGAACAATGCAGGATGAGGTTATAGCCACTAGAGGGAACTGAACCCTTTTTTAAATTTGCATAGTGACTAAACTTTCTATAGGTAACAGTATGCCAACACAGTAAAGACTAGACTGCTAGGTAATGGAAAATCTCCTGATGGCTTTTTATACCACTTGGAAGAGGTCCCAGCGTGCAAGATATTGGAACAAGACTTTCCGGTAATGTCCTGTAATAGTTGTGTCATTAAAAAAAAATCATAATCAGAGATGATCATGATTGTTTCATGCTCCATATATTCAACCTGGCCCCTTTTCTGATTTTGATACTGGTATACTGCTACCTACAGGAGGTTTGGACAACACATTGCATACTAGAGGGCTAGGTAGTGGCGTGACTTCTGTTGGCTATTTATGTCTCTTGGAGGCTCCAATGTGCAAGGTTTAGAACCAAAATTTTTCAGTTTCCTCCAATGGTTGTGTCATTACACAGTCATAATTGAACAGAGATGATTGTGGTTTTTTCATGATCCATTAGTTCACCCTAATGGCCTTGGTGGAGGAGGTGGAGGCTTAGACCACTCCAGGGAAATCCCACCATGGATGTCTTAGAGATATGAAACAGAAACTTGTGACTGAAACCACAGTAGCCACCCAAACTGGTATCTTAGTCTTGGGTGGCATGAGTTTGAAGGTGACAATTATGGCACTGGTTTTAGTTTCCACTAGTATGCTGAGGAGCTCCACATGTGCTGATTGCCGAGTCTGCCTCAGATGATGGGCCAGTAGACAAAAAGCATATGTTTCAGCAACTACATTATATGCTGTTGTTTATTATGTTTAGTATTCACATTTCATCATAATAGTTCTGTGCTATGTAAAAGGAACAATAAACTCTAGTCTGGAACATTTTCAGTACAGTCTGGATGTTGTGAAACACATGATGTCACATGAGCACATGATAAATGACTGTGATATCTGACAAATGTCTTCAAGGCTCATAATTGTGTTGCACAATCACGGAAAAGACTTGGCGCTTTAGATAGCCTCCAAGTAAAAGAAGGCTTTCCAAAAGGAGAATGGATCTCTGGGTAAGTGCCATTTTTGTAAGTGTTAAAAGTAAAATCATAAACAACAGCACATCATCAACCCAACAATATGGAACAAAGTCAATTGCTAGTCCGCAAACTGAGAAAAAAAAACAGCGAGCGAGGGTGTAGTCCCTGATTCAGTGTACAAAGAAAACCCGCACTTTTCAAGAGAACAACGTCCATCTGATGAATATTATATTTTATTGTACACATTTAATTGTTGAACAAATCTACACAAGTAAACCTCACTGGTATTATTTGCTAGGAAAACCTGTTTTATTTTCAGTTTAAAAAAATGATAGCAAACACACACTAATGCTCTATGCAAGACACCCTCACATATCTATAAAAGTCCTCCTGCGCATCCTGGGAACCCCCTATACAATTTGTTTGGTTTTAGTTGCCATAAAACTGCCTTATTGACAGTGGTGTATTGATTTCATGTGCTGCCCTAGGCAACACTAAAATCGGGTGACCCGACCAGCACCCCAACACCCCCCCCCCGCCACTGCCGCCACCACAGCCTATCAACATGATACCCCTCCATCCAACCTGCCGCCCCCACACACCACCGCCACCACCAGAGCCCATCATTGCAATCCCCCTGCCGCTTCCCACACCGCCCCACCGCCCATCCCTGCAAACCCCTTGTTGCCCCCACTCTCCGTCACCACCGACCAACACACATCCGTCACCTCCATCCGTGCTGCCTGCTGCAACCACCCATTTTGTGCACTAACCTTAACCTACCCAATGATAGAAGCAGCCCACCATCCCCACACCCTCTAGCAGCTCACAGCCTCCTCCGGGTCTCATGGCAGAGCTGACCAGGTCCCAATCCCTGCCACGTGTGTGCCTTTTTCCGGGAAGCGGCTCTGCCCCCTGAAAATTGCCGCCCTAGGCAAATTCCTTGTTTGCCTCATGGTAAATACGCCGCTGCCCATTGATGAAGATTGAGTAAGCCCTGGTTCACACTGAATGCGGCTTTGAAATTGTGCTACTTCACTTGAAGTAGCACGATTTCAAAATTAATGAGTGGAGATTGAGTAAGCCTTGGTTCACACTGAATGTGGCTTTGAAATCGTGCTATTTCACTTGAAGTAGCGTGATTTCAAAGCTGCTGGTCAGTGTGATTTCATGTGTGGCTTCTCTGACATCTATGCGAATTCATGCACAGATGTCTATGCAAGTCGCACATGAAATCAACAAAAATAGTGCAGGAAACTTTTTTCAAACTAGGTGCCACACAGCAAAGTCAAAGGTGCACCAATTTGAATCTTTCCATAGGCACAAATCGGGTGTGAGTTGTCATGCGATTTTGAACTGTCAAATTGAATTGGTGTGAATGGGGGGGGCGAAAGGTGAAAGGAAATGATCACAATTTACTATGCCTGAAATTAGTAATTGTTTTTCTGTTGTGCTAACTATAAGCCTTATTGATCCAGAGAGCCTAAATCAAATCTTTAAAGTGGAACTTTACCTAAAAAAAAAAAGGGCAGTAGGGGGGGCGAACAAGGAAGAGTTTTTAATAATCTTACTCCAGCTGTTGGTGAATTATCCTCTATGCCTGGCCTATAAAGGCAGATACAATCACTGTGGATAGAGTTCAGATAGCTGGACTCACCAAACACCTGTTTTCTCATCCGCAAGATCTATTATTGAATGCAGCAGGTTAACAGCAAACAACAGATGCGAGAGGGAGTATAGTTTTGGTTTAAATAAACTCCTAAATATTTATTTTTATTTATTTCAGGTACTTCTATAGCGCCGTCAATTTACGCAGCGCTTTTCATGTATATTGTACATTTCAGGGGCGGACTGACAACTCATGGGGCCCCCGGGCAATAGGGGATCATGGGGCCCCTGTGTCCTTGCCCAAACTCAAAAAAGCCTATGAAAAAGGTACCAGGGGCATCTCATGAGGCCCCATACTGACCCCGGGCCCTCGGGCAGTGCCCGAGTTTCCAAATGGTCAGTCCGCCCCTGGTACATTAACATCAGTCCCTAACCCTCAAGGGGTGTACAATCTAAGGTCCCTAACTCACATTCACACATACTAGAGACAATTTAGACAGGAGCCAATTCACCTACCAGCATGTCTTTGGGGTGAGGGAGGAAATGGGAGTACCCGGAGGAAACCCACGCAGGCACAGGGAGATTATGCAAACTCCAGGCAGATGGTGTCATGGTTGGGATTCGAACCAACGACCCTAGTACTGTCAGGCAGAAGTCCTAACTGTTTAGCCACTCTGCTGCCCAAATATGATTAGATTTCACTTAAAGCAGACCAACCAAAAAATACATCCATCATCCTTATTTCCTCCCTATCCTCTTACATAAAGCCTTTTTTTCTGCGAGCGGGTACCTTTTTTGGTCATACTTGCTGCTGCTACTTCCTTATCTCTCATCTTGCTAAGAATGCCCACCCCTTTCCTCAACGCCCACATCCTTCTGGGATACACATTACGCATCCCAGGAGGCTTCAAGACCAGTAACCCCACAGTCCGTATCTCCTACAATCATGGTTGTGAGTAAAAATTCACAGCTGGCTCCCGGATCTAAGATGGTGGCCCAGAAGAAGCTTTTAAATATGGTCTACGTAGAAGACCATGCAGGACTCCATGGGCTGTAAAGTGTAATGTGTTTCCTAAGTTAGCAGGAACAGTACTTTTAGCTGTCAACTTTTATTTTTCCCATAGCCAGGGGAAGTTCCACTTTAAAGAGTTTGTCTTGCCAAACCTTTTTCCTTAGTTTTGGATAGAATGGAGAACCACTTACAGGTTTTTACTGCTATCCAGGAACTCCATTATATAAATTTCCCCTAACTTCCTGTTCTGCTGACAAGTTTTACCAGGCAGGAAGTGAAAGGAACTCCCCAACAACACAGAGAGAAGAAATGAAATTGCTATTCAATAGTAGAGTAGAAGGCTAGACCTCATGTCATATTTCTATTTCTAAAAAAGACATATTTAAAAGGGGCTGTGATTGCAATGCCTATTCAAATGATCAAACACAAAGACTTTTTTTCCCCAAGAAGACTCTAGTAAGGCAGCTCTCAAACAAAACAGGCCTCCCTCGATGGGTACCCAGAAGCAACCCACAATATGTCCAAGAAGCTTTCAATTATTCATAAATGAATCACATAAATACACCCAACACATTTTGAAGACTAGAACACTCCCGCATCATTAGGCCTAAAAAATGAACTAGGACTTAAAAGGATTCAAAAGAAAGCATAACCAAGTGGATCGATACTCGATCAGATATATATATATATATATATATATATATATATTTTTTTTTTTTTTTTACTGTATATGTGCACTGTGATCAGCGGCTGATCGCGGCACATATAAGGATAGTTTTTATATCTGATCTAATATAAATCAATGTAGTTAAAAAAATCTTCATTTCAAGTCCTTGTCTATTTTTAAGCCCTAAACGAGTGCTATAGCCGGAGGGAGATCCCGTGTTCAGCACAGAGCTTTTAATCCTCCATCACCACCACCATTACTGCATAATGAACTGCAATTGAAGTGAGGTGCAGATGCTGCAGGCACCACAGAGGTGCCGAACAATGTGCAGGTGAGTGGCCGTGGGGTGACCTGACTGTATTGGAAGTACACTGTTGTGTGTGTTGGGAAAGTGTGAGTGTGTGTGTGGGGGGGGGTTTACAGAGATTTGCTGGGGGCTGAAGGTGCACATCAAGTGGGTACACAGCAGAGATGTGTTAGGGGTGTGGGGGATGCAAAGATCACTTGCTGCGGTGTACAATCGTGTGCTGGAGAGATACAGAGGATGCTGGGAGGTGCAGAGGTATGTGTGTGTGTGTGTGTGTGTGGGGGGGGGGGGTATGGAGGCATTCCGGAGGGTTTAGAGATGTGCGAAGGGGTATAGCATTAGGTGGTTCTTATAGAACCACGCCCGTTTTAAATGCCCCACCTGTAATTAAGATACGTTCTCTGCCTAAAAGGGCTGGCTGAAAACATAGAAGGAAAAAAGGTGTCAATTAAAATTTTTTGGAAAGGTTGGCAAATATGTAGGGAGGGGTCCCGCTGCAGAACGTGTGAAAGGGTCTATGACAATTGTGCACATAGAGACATGGACACTGACAGCCATCTAGTTAGGTCTCAGCCATGTTCTCTCCTGTCCTCCCTAATCCTTTTTGAATGGAATGTGAGTCTGTAAGTGAACGGAGTTCAAAAGTGCATATCGTAGATATACACAGCTACATGAGCTCCATGGCTGTAAACCACTAACTAGTCTGGTTCCAGAGGATCTTCTTTGAAAAACTACTTTCCTCTGCCCGATCGTAAAACAATAACTCAGTCAGTCATAACCTGTTACGCCATTAGGGCTAAAGCATGCCATAAAACGTACATTCCACATGAGTAATTTTTCATACAATTCATACACGTTAGCAGGAACTGGGCACAATAATATGAAGTATATATTCGGATAGGTTATTTTAATGAGTCACATGACATTTTACATCCCTATGTAGTGCCTACAAGAGGGTAGAAAGCAATTTCTTTTATCCGGAGTGGCAGGATATGCTAAAGTTTGGTATTTGTACATTTGGAATATGATTCTAAATATTAATCTGCCAGTTGCTAGGATGCTACCTGTACCTATTGAAGGTTATTGACCATAGTATGAACTTGTAAGGGATTTGGTCACTGATCTTGGTCACTGCCTAACACCCATCCCCAAATGGGACGATTGGTCATTTGTTCTCAGGAGACACCCCTTTGAGATAATAGAGAAAGACTGACAGCCTGGAGAAAAATTGAGCTCTCCTTTTAACATCGATCAGGATCCATCTCTACATCTTTTTCTGTAAATATTTTAATTGCACCATTTTGACCTTTTTAGTAATAAATCCTATTTTCTGAAAAGTGTTGAACTGTCTCTAAAGGCCCTGAAGATTCTAGTTACAACTTTGACAGGAGATTATAGCAAATCTCACATAGCCCCATATAGTAGTAAACTTTGACAGGTTCTAATCCTTCCCCACACCATGCAAAATTAGAGAAAAGGTTTTGGTTTGACATACTCTTTAACTTTCTCCTAAAGTAAACCTAAGCCTTAAAGTGAGCCCACACTTTGTCCATGCTAGGCAGTATTCAATTGTCCTCTCGAACAAATACACCGTTTTAAATTGGGTTCTTGGCTAACACTGCTAGCTTGTAGCTCAGAGGAGGATATACTGTTCAGACTGTGCAGCTTCACCGGAGCTTTGCGGCCATTTTCTAGCAGACATACTTTAGGTCAGGAAGGTGCTTAGACCCCCTTTCAATTTCATGATGACGTTGCTTGATATTGCTTATTCTAAAACAGTTGAAAGGTGGCAGACCCTCTTTGTAATGTCCTCTTCATGCTACTGGTTTTTATGCCCAAGTGAAATTTGGCAACATGAACCATCTTCATGTGTCCTTGCCTGACCAGCACTGAGACATGTAACAATGCGTCTACTCATGAAAATATTGACTGGCTTGAACAGACTTAAAAACGAAGGGGTATTTACTCTCTGGCCCCAACTGCATATTATGGACCATGCGACAGTATCACAAAGGCTACTTTTGATCTGCAACTAGCTATATACTCTATATTCTGTATATACCTATACATGACCACTGAGACCACTCAGTGAATAGGTGTTTGGGCAGTAGTTGAATGCAGGGCAGAAGTCTAGTTCTTGCACAGGACTTGTTTGCTGACTTTAACTACTGGCAATTGCAATGCAGCGATTCTGGGCCTTAACAACAATACATACACAACATTTTGGTCTGTACAGTGGCTGGCTTGCTTGATTCATCTAAGTCTACCTCATTTTTCAGAAAATGACATATTAATTTGCTCACCCCTACTAGTGACATGTTCTGTCCCACCATCGGTATATGATAACTCAGTGAGCACTACCTAGCCAGTAACACCAGCAGATGACACCACTCAGTGAGTAGGTGTTTGGGCAGTAGTTGAATGGCAGGCCTAAGAATTGTTCCTGCACTGGGCTCCCTTGGTGGCTTTGTCCAGCACTGGCAATAAATCTGCAGCCAAGACTGGATCAAGAGCATCGTGGGCCTGGTGCTAAGGATTTTGCTGTGCCTTTTTATGGAAATAAAATGAAAATGTTAAATTTTTGTTAAAAAAAATATTAAATAGAGTGGGGTTATGTGGGGGGGAGGGGGTTTGAATGAGAGAGGGGAGATAAATGGGTAGAGAGAGGGGGAGGAGAAGGAGGGTGGGAGACAAGGGGTGGAGAGAGGGAGTTAGATGGGGTTGGGTGGAAGAGAGTGGGGGTAGAGAGGGGGGGGGGTCGGGGAGAGAGATGGGGGGGAGAGATGGGGGTAGAGAGAGAGAGGGGGGTTGGGGGGAGAGATGGGGTAGAGAGAGAGGGGGGTTGGTGAGAAAGATGGGGGTAGAGAGAGAGGGGGGTTGAGGAGAGAGATGGGAGTAGAGAGACAGAGAGGGGGTGGGGAGTGAGGATGAGTGAGAAGGGGGGGTGAGAGAGAGAAGGTGTGATGAGGGAATGAGAGAGAGAAGGGGTATCATCATGAGGATGTTTCTTCTTCTTTTTCTTTTTTAGCACATTTGGCTCCTCACCCCGGAAGCTGTGCCTGTTTAGTTCTCGCAGATCGTTATCGTTAACTTTTAGTTCCTGGAGAGATGAGGGGAGCAGGGGAAGAGCAGTCAGGCGGTTACCATCCAGATTAAGCCGCTTTAACTTGGTTAAATTCTGAAAGACAAGAATTGACAGTTTATGATGCAGTCATTGGCTGGAGAAGGTCATCAAAGCATAGAAAACGCCTGCATTTCAACACTATGCAACAAAAGAAGGGATGAATATATATCATATAAAAATAATAAGAAAACTGCATGGTCTAGGCTCTAAGCAATAAATAGCTTTACAACAAGCTACCACTGACCGCTGTTGCTGCAGACATGGTGGAGAAATTCATCCTTAAAGTTCACAGGAGCACTAAAGTCTTTGTCTAAGGCAGCTTGGCTTTCCTGACCCACTTCTAGAGACCCCACTCTGTTTTATTGGAGATTTGAAGACTAGAAACTTGTCAAGTCCCTCTTGGGGTTTGGGGAGCAGAGTGAGTTGAGCTGCTGAGAAAATGAGTTTAGTACTTCTGCTGTGAACGTTGAAGATGCATTACCCCACAGTACATGCAGTTACAGGGTACCGTAAGGGCTTGTTTTAAATCTGTTCATCAAGAAATGAAAGCCCGTGCTCAAGTGTAAGTACACGGAGCACAAATATTGGCACTTCCTTATCACTGACACCATTGATAGGGCACTTTTCCTCCCACTGACACAAACAATGGGGCACTATTCCTCCCACTGGCACCAATGATGGGGCACTATTCCTCCCACTGGCACCAATGATGGGGTACTATTCCTCCCACTGGCACCATTGATGGGGCACTATTCCTTCCACTGGTACCAACAATGGGGCATTATTCCTCCCTGTTCTACTAAAGATGAGACATTGATTCCCATTAATACCAAGAAATGTTCTACTATTTAACACAGCCTGGCCCCCTCCCTAAAGTCTAAAGGACAGTAAACTGGCCCTTTGTTTGGAAAGTTTGGATTTCTCTGGTCTAGCCTTTACACTATGTTAGGAAGGGGGCAGAGGAAAACAGCTGGCCTAGGAGAACAGAAAGTGAAAATCACAGAGACTGCTGCACACAGCTACCATAGATATCCCCCTGATGCCCTGCATGGAAAAAAAGTGATTTCAAATCTGGCCATAAGAAAAAAAACTGTAATGGGCTAGCAGCAGATCGGCTATAAAGTTTAGTAAAGGAACTTTTGAATAGAGAAGGACTGGGATAGAGCTCAGAGTGCATTTTTTCCTAGGGTTAGTATTCATAGAATATGTTGGGTTCGTGACCCTGAGTTAAGATATTTCTCTTTTCAGACATTAATAAAAGAAGGACTCACAGTCAGTGACACACACTGGGCATTTTACAGCTACCTGCAACCCATTTGATCACATCAACTGGCTAAGGTGGGTCCTTCAGATTCAACTTCCTTTGTAGCTCTTAGATGTCATGTGTCCAAATGCGGAGAGCTGCAAAGGAAACTGGAAGATGGGAAAAAAAGGTGTCCCAATGAAGCACATCCTTAAGAAACACCCACCTTTCATCATGCTCTCCAATCATAGCAGAGCCATGGCACTCTTTGTGCACTTTCTTTAGACCATAAAAATGTGTCCCTACCACGAAAAGGCTAGTTGGTTGTGTTTGCCCCACAGACTAAAGAATCCCAGTCCTCCCTTGCCCATGAAGCTTGCATCAAAACACATACTGTATAATCAAAGTAAGCATTGCACAATCCTGTGAATTTATTTATTGTATTTATTTATTTCAGGTACTTATATAGCCCTATCAATTTACACAGCGCTTTACATATATATTGTACATTCACATCAGTCCCTAACCCTCAAGGGGCATACAATCCTAGGTCCCTAACTTATATTCATACATACACATACTAGGGCCAATTTAGACAGGATCCAATTAACCTACCAGCATGTCTTTGGAGTGTATGAGGAAACCGGAGTACCCGGAGGAAACCTACGCAGGCACAGAGAGAACATGCAAACTCCAGGCAGGTGGTGCTGTGGCTGGGATTCGAAGCAACGACCCTAGTACTGCCAGGCGGAAGTGCTAACCATTTAGCCACTGTGCTTAATTAATAATTAGGCTTGCTAATTATTTTCTCAGACTGGTGGTTGAGTGTTGCTCTATATATATATATATATATATATATATATATATATATATATATATATTTGCTCCCCTTAACCAGTTCTCGACTGTGCTATAGCCAAAAGACAGCTACAGCTCATCACAGTGTAAATCGGAAATGCCGGTTATCTGCAGTCTTCTTCTCAAGCTGGCAGCACCCGAGGAGGGGAGAAGCTGCATTCCTCAGAGGGGATATCTACACTGATTGAGTGCCCTGATTATCAGCGTAGCCCCATTAGTGCCCACCAATGCTAGCTAATAGTGCCCATCAGTGCTTTGTATCAGTGCCCGCTACCATTGCTGGCTATCAGTGTCTCAGTGCTGGCTGTCGGTGCCTCCTAAGTGCTGGCTGTCAGTGCCTCATCATCAGTGCCCATCAATGAAGGTGAAAAATCGCCTATTTTCAAAACTTTATAACAGAAAAACTGTCCACATTTTCGGTAATTTTTCATTTGTTTAGCCAAATATAAAAACCTCAGTGATGATTACATACCACTAGAAGAAAGCTCTATTTGTCTCAAAAAAAATTATAAAAATTTTGTTTGGGTACAGTGTTGCATGACTGTGCAATTGCCGTTCATAGTGCAACAGTGTTGAATGCTGAAAAGTGGCCTGGGCAGGAAGAGGGTAAAAGTGCCTGGTAGGCAAGGGGTTAAGTGTTACATTCATATGACATGTCCATGATTAGATCAGCAACCAAGAAGATAAGATATTCTTACTTTGAAAACATCAAAGGCCAAGCCAGAGTCATCAAGTTTGTTTTTGCTCAGATCCAGCCACTCTAAGTTAGGTAAACCAGCAAAGGCTCTAGCCGGAAGTTTGGAAATCTCATTTTCTGTTGGGGATGAAACAAAAATATTAGGGCATTCAGTGTATCACCTATACTCAATGTTCTACATTTCAATAAATATTAAAGACCTATCACTTACATCATGATGTAAAAAATATATGCATAGTAGAGAGGGTATTCTACCATCGTTCTTGCACTTGAAATGCATGAGGTTAGCAGTTTCTGAAATTTTTCTGCTAAATGGTCAGGATAAATGCCTTGAATGGTTATATTAGCAGTCAGGTGACTAAAGTAGGTAGTACATATAAAGATTGCAATCGTACAATATATACAATGCAATGTAGCCACACCCGTGTGCACCACATGTCATCTGCACCATGTCCTTCTTTCTCGAGTTCTAAAGCCCAAGGCTGTGTCCTCGGGCCCCTTCTCTTCTCCATCTACACCACCTCCCTTGGCCAACTGATACACTGCCACGGCTTCAACTACCACCTCTACGCCGATGACACGCAAATCTACCTCTCCACCCCTCGCCTCACCCCTTCAGTCTCCACCCGTATCACCCGCCTACTGAACGACATTTCAGACTGGATGTCGCTCCACTTCTTCAAATGAAACCTTTCCAAAACTGAGCTCCTAATTTTCCCCCTAGCCTGCGCACCCCCACCCTCTCCATCACGACCAACCACGCCACCATCTATCCCACCCCGCAAGCCAAAGTCCTAGGTGTCGCTCTAGACTCAAATCTGTCCTTCCAACCCCATGTCCAATCGCTGGCAAATTCATGCAGGCTCCAACTCCGCAACATCTCCAAAATACATACGTCCCTAACCCCAGACACTACTAAACAACTCATTCACTCCTTTATTATCTCCCGACTCGACTACTGCAACTCCCTCCTCACCGGTCTACCTCATCACAGACTATCCCCGCTTCAGTCTATCCTGAACTCTGCGGCCAGACTCATCCACCTTACCAACCGTTCCGCATCTGCCACCCCCTCTGTCATTCCCTCCACTGGCTTCCGATTGCCCAACGCATTAGATTCAAACTACTAACTTTGACGTACAAAGCCATTCATAACACTGCCCCAAACTACCTCACCGACCTGATACCCAAATACCGCCCAACCCGTACTCTTCGCTCCTCACAAGACCTCCTACTTTCTAGCTCCCTGGTCTCCTCCCACGCCCGACTGCAGGACTTCTCCAGGACTTCCCCCATCCTCTGGAACTCACTACCCCAATCCATCAGACTGTCACCTTCCCTCCTCACCTTTAGGTGCACCCTGAAAACCCATCTCTTCAGGGAAGCCTACCCCACCCTCACCTAACAGCCGATCTCCTCCACTCCTCCTACCACTCCATCCCCCACAGCCATTTCCTCCTGTACCACTATCCCCTCCCTCCTAGATTGTAAGCGCGAAAGAGCAGGGCCCTCGCACCTCTCGTATATTGTTTTGTTACTGTATTGTCTCATGTACTGTCCCCCACTATTTTGTACAGCGCTGAGCAAACTTTTTGGTGCTATATAAATACTGTATAATAATAATAAAGCTGGGTGATATGCGAAAAGGCTGTACTCAGGTTTCCAGTCTACAATTAAACCACTGCAAAGCTGTTTGTAAGCAAATGTTTAAAAATTAAATCCATGCTCAAAACGTGAGAACAAATTGTAATTGTTGTTGGCAGAATGTAAAGGATCTCCTAGATTGTAAGCTCTAACGAGGCGGGCCCTCTGTTTCCTCTTGTACCAAATTGTATTGTAACTGTAATGTCTACCTTCATTTTGTAAAGTGCTGAGCAAACTGTTGGTGCCTGTATAATAATAATAATTAGCATCAGTAGTTTCAAATATCACTCAATCACTTTCCAGAAGCAAAGCCAACTATGTCAGAACGAAGTTTTAATATATGACAAACATCTGTCTCTTTGGTACCTAGACTGGCCATTTAAAGCTTGGCTGCTGCATATTAAAAGGGCATCATTTCCTTTGACCCTGTGGAAGATAATCAGTACATCCTTTTGGACTGACATCAGAGGCAGCTTTGGCCATCTTTAGCTTATAATGTGCTGAGCTGCAGGCTGAGGAAATAACATGAGTAATCTTTGGACAAACAATACTTTCTTACTCGCGCTGACAGGATTTATCTTTAAATCCATTGCACAATCAGAGTGCATGATGCAAAGGTTTATTTTTATTAAGGAACATCATTAAGTGTTGTTCAAATGTAAAATGGCCATGAAAAAAGTTGAATAAATTATGATTTCTAAATGATCCCATCAGGTACAGGTGCACTAATTACAATTTTTGACCTTTTGTATGGCCTTTTATTCTTCGCACTGATCAATAGCTCTCTGTTCAATATTTTTGGTGTTCTGGCTTTTATTAACTAGACCAGCCCTTCTCAACAATTCTGTGGAATAATAGGGTTCCCCTGGAGATTGCTAGACATTCCTTGAGCTGTGATAGGTTAATATTCTGCTTGACTGTGCCTGCATAGTACTGGCACAAATTTAATTTGGCTCTAGCGGTGGTATGGACCCAGTGATCACTAATGTAAGGGAGCAATACCATGACCACCAATGTAAGGAGCATTCCTTCCATTGACCACCAATGTAAGGAGCATTCCTTCCACTGACCACCAATCTAACAGGGAATTCTTTCCACTGACCACTAGTGTAAGGGAGCACCCTACCTGACGACCAGTGTAATGTTTTTTTTCTTCAATGACCACCAGTGAAAGGGGGCTTTTATCCTACTGACCTCCGAAGTAAAAGGGTTCTTCTTCACTGACCACCAATGAAAGAGGGACCCACTTCTATTGACCACCAATTCAAAGAGCTTTTTCTTCACCAACCACCAGTGTACAGGGGGCTCTTTTACTACCGACTTTCACTGAAATTCGGTTCTTCTTCACTGACCACCATTATAAGAGAGGGATCTTTTTCCCCTGATCCCCATCATAAGATGTATCTTTTTCTCCTGATCACCAATGTGAAGGGGTTCTTCTTCACTGACCACCAATGAAAGAGGGACCCACTCCTATTGACCACCAATTCAAAGAGCTTTTTCTTCGCCAACCACCAGTGTACAGGGGGCTCTTTTACTACCGACTTTCAATGAAATTGGGTTCTTCTTCACTGACCACCATCATAGGAGGGATCTTTTTCTCCTGATCACCAATGTGAAGGGGTTCTTCTTCTTTGACCACTGATGTAAGTGGGACCTCCTTCTACTGACCACCAATGTAAGCATTTTTTTTTTCACTGACCACTTGTGTAAGAGGGCTTCTCTCCTACTCGCCATCAATGTAAAAGGGTTCTTTTTAACTTACCACCAATGTAAAGGGGGCCTACTGTTTCTTTCCCCCAATGTAAAGGGGCATTTGGGTATTCATACATCTATAGTACAGACCCCTGCAGTAAAGGACAGCAACTTTTCCCAAGGCCAATGCACTGATTTGCTAGTATCTGTGCCCATTAGCTAAGAACACTACCCAGCATATCAAATCCCACTGTATCAGTACAAGAGCAATGGCAGTATTAATACTTTATCAGTGCAGGTTTTCTATGTCTACTATATCTTAGTGACTACCTAGTGCAAATGTGTGAGTGAGTCTAGCACATATCACCTGTGGTTTATAGGAGATGGCCATATAGTTGAGGCAAAGTCTTTTCTAGGTAGCAGTCATGCAATGATAGTGCAAGAATTTTTTGTGAGTAAGCAATTTATGCTGCAACTCTCCAGATAAGTTTCACAATCTCTTGGGCCACACTGCCCCCTTGGTATGATTGACTCTACATGCTTTCCTTCTCCAAAGACAGGACTTCACTAGGCCTTCAACATATTCTTCTGGGGCTGCTGACATCACATCCAAGATGAGGGTGCCCAACAGCAGTCTCTTTTGAATGTCTACACAAAGGGGTCTTTTACAGGTAAATAATATAAAATATGGTAAAATCACATACATTTTATGGAACTATTTTTGTGGAAATTAATCATCTAGCAATGGGATCTGTATATGAGCATCTCCTTAACCACCTGAGGACCAGGTGCTGTTCTGAAACCATGCTGGAACACTGGCTGTTTGTGCCGGCCAGCTCCACATCAAAATGACACACCAGAAGTTATCATCTGCCCATTGGTCCAGACTGGCATAGACACTTGATCTTCTGACTGTCAGTAACAGTTGGGGTCCAGTGATAAGTCCTGGAGCTAATTTAATCGGCTCTTGGGTCTCAGATCCTGCTATAGACCACTCCTTTAGAAGTGCTTTGTAGCAGGCAATGCAACTCAATGCTTCCACATGAAGTGATGTCACCTGTGAAGTCATGAAATCTTCTGCTCCTGTTGAATCTCCTATGGTTTGAAAGTTCAAGCAATGGTTAGGCAGTACTGTACAGCCTCTCCATCCAGCAACAGATCGCTGCTATCTTGATTCACAGATGCGGGCTGGTTGCAACCAGCAATAATTCACTATTAGTGGTTGTGACGATCGCGGCGTCAGACCCCAGCCCTTCTCACCAAACTAGTGACCGAAGGACTAGCCAATCTAAAACCACGCCGAGCTGCAACCTGACAGAGATTTTCCAGCTAATGGACCACATCCTGTGTGCCGGCAGCCTGGGAGCGATTGTTACTGGGTTAGGTTAATTACACAATTAACCCTTCACACTGCCACCACCTCCTTTTTGTATAGAGATATCAGCAATAACACTATGATGTTTGAATAATCGTCAGTATACCACTGTCACCGCAGGCAGAGATTATACCAAAGTTTAAAACACACAGTAGCGCTCTTCAGAGGCAGGGGTGCTTAGTTTGCATTAAAGAGCTTTAGAAACAGTTCAACACTTTCAGAAAGTAAGATTTATTACTAAAAGTTCAAAAGGGTACAATAAAAATATTTACAGAAAAAGATGTAGCTAATGTATATATATATATATATATAAATATACAGAGTGCAATAACACAGCAAAGAGATAACAGAAAGGAATTTAAGGAGGTAAAGTACTTGCCAAACGTTCTGGTTTAAGCAGATCAGGTTTCATGAGCCAAAAGGATGCCTTATCTCCCAAAGTTAGTTCTGATGTTAAAAGGGAGAATCTTCCACTTTAGCTCAGTTTAGCTTAGCTTTTTCTAGGAACTCCACAGGGTGTCTCCTTGAAGCAGAGAACCAATCGCCTCATTTGGGGAGGGGATTGGTTCCACATAGGCAGGCTATGACCAAAGCCTTCACAAATTATACTATGGCCAATAACTTTTCCTAGGTACATATAACATTCTATCCACGAGATATAATTTCTGCTCTCCTTTGTATGTCAGATAAGGGGTGCAATATACCAGGTGATTTGTATTAAAGTGAGTCATCCGAATATGTGCTTCATGTTTGTGTAATTATTTCCTATTTGGAGATATAAAATTATATGGAAAACTGGGTTTTAAAATGTAAGTCTGTTTTACGACTCCCTGGAATGTCTTGAAGCTCAGTAAGGGCTCGGTTTATGGCTTTATGACCCCTTCTCCAGCAAGAGTCTCTCAGAGGGGCACCAGCTAGTTGTGGGATTTATAACCATGACACCCTCCCAATGAGTTTGCTGCCTGTGATCTGCATCAAACAGACCACATGTCACTCAACAGAGAGGGAGGAGGGATATCGGAGGAATCTGATTTGGGAGAGAGAGATACAAAATGGAGGGGGTTGGAGCAAAATGGATGATCGCGTCCATCTCTGTGTGCATGATTGCTACACCAGTAATCTGTTACTATAGAGCTGCATGAGTTGCATCAGGTCTCTAGTGGTCTTGAAAAAAAATCTCATTCATTAAGGGATTTTAATGTTTTTCTTTTTTTTTTTTTTTATCCCTCCAATTTTTTTTTCGCATCTATAAACCTATAGATTCATAAAAAAAAATACACAATTTTTTGCCATGTTGGTCTAAGTCGGCAAAATGTTTACAGTGTCAAAATGTGGTATGCAAAAATGTAATCTATCAGAATCTACAGTCAGACTGCTTCTTTGAAACATTTAACTACCATAAAAATGTTCTGAGCAACAGATGGGTTCCATATGATATTGTCTAAATGGGTGACCTTAAGAAAAAAATGATCTTCAATGTTCAGCAACTGTTTTCAATCATTACCTTACTCATACAAAGATAATGTAGCAGCACCATGGTTTATAATACTGTCCTTCCCCCAAAATAGCTTGAGAACCTTTACTTTATAGGGTGGGTGGGCTATTGCTATTATGGCACACTTATCTTCTAGTGTGCCCTCCACCACCTACGGGACATCTGTGCTCCCCCTTGTCACTCTGTGTCACTGACATCATCTCCCAGGATTCTTCTAGATCAGGGGTGGGCAAACTTTTTGACTTGAGGGCCGCAATGGGTTCATATATTGGACCATGTGTCATCCATAGTAAGTATAGTAATATTCCCCCATAGTAAGCATAGTAATTAATCCCCCATATAGTAATTAATCCCCCATATAGTAATTCATCCCCCATATAGTAATTCATCCCCCATAGTAATTCATCCCCCATATATTAATTCATCCCCCATAGTAATTCACCCCCCATATAGTAATTCATCCCCCATGGTAATTCATCCCCCATATAGTAATTCATCCCCCATATAGTAATTCATCCCCCATATAGTAATTCATCCCCCCTATAGTAATTCATCCCCCCTATAGTAATTCATCCCCCATAGTAATTCCTCCCCCATATAGTAATTCATCCCCCATATAGTAATTCATCCCCCATAGTAATTCATCCCCCATATAGTAATTTATTCCCCATAGTAATTCATCCCCCATATAGTAATTCATCCCCCATATAGTAATTAATCCCCCATAGTAATTCATCCCCCATATAGTAATTCATCCCCCATATAGTAATTCATCCCCCATAGTAATTCATCCCCCATATAGTAATTCATCCCCCATATAGTAATTCATCCCCCCTATAGTAATTAATCCCCCATATAGTAATTCATCCCCCATATAGTAATTCATCCCCCATATAGTAATTCATTCCCCATATTAATTCATCCCCCATATAGTAATTCATCCCCCATATAGTAATTCATTCCCCATATTAATTCATCCCCCATATAGTAATTCATCCCCCATATAGTAATTCATCCCCCATATAGTAATTCATCCCCCATAGTAATTCATCCCCCCTATAGTAATTCATCCCCCATATAGTAATTCATCCCCCCTATAGTAATTCATCCCCCCTATAGTAATTCATCCCCCATAGTAATTCATCCCCCATATAGTAATTCATCCCCCATATAGTAATTCATCCCCCATATAGTAATTCATTCCCCATATTAATTCATCCCCCATATAGTAATTCATCCCCCATATAGTAATTCATCCCCCATAGTAATTCATCCCCCCTATAGTAATTCATCCCCCCTATAGTAATTCATCCCCCCTATAGTAATTTATTCCCCATAGTAATTCATCCCCCCTATAGTAATTCATCCCCCCTATAGTAATTCATCCCCCATATAGTAATTCATCCCCCCTATAATAATTCATCCCCATATTAAGTCCCCAAGTCCCCCCTGTGTCAATTCACTTACCTTTGCTCCGCGCGTTCCTCTCGCCGTGTCCCGCGACGTTCGGGTGTAGCATGAAAATCTGTCTCCTATGAGGATCTGTCCCCCTCGATGTATCTGCGCATGTGCCAGTTTCAGGCATTAGCAGCCGATCGGCGATCTCCGGCACATGCGCAGATACGTCGAGGGGGACAGATCCTCATAGGAGACAGATTTTCACGCTACACCGGTCTTCAGGGCGGACTGTGAGAGGAGCCTAGCTCCCCTCACGTTCGTCAAGCTGCCCCTCCTACACACATCCTGACAGCCATCCTGACAGTATCACGGCCGGATTAAAAGGTCCGCCGGGCCATATACGGCCCGCGGGCCGTAGTTTGCCCATTGCTGTTCTAGATCTTCCATTCGGCAGACTTTGATGGTGTATCTTCTGCCAATATGTGCTGGAATTACTTCATTTGGGCACCCCTTATTGATGCCACAAAAAAGTGCACAGAGTGTACACTGGGTTGTGCATGTGGCACAGGCAGTGTACTTATAATATCAAATTCATAGGATCAGTAGGAAGGAATTCTTTGGTAAAAGGGACTTTGCATGTTTCTTTCATCATAAACCACTATCTTCTAGCAGTTTGAAATTCTTTAAAGAAGAACTAAAGTCATAAAATTAAACAGTCCAATATTCTGTACCAAATATCTGTCTGAAGTTTCTCATTTATCCAGGTCATGGTACATTTAATACAGTGGTTCTCAACCTGTGGAACCTCAGGACCCACATTTGTCCTTGGTCATTAAGTTGCGACCCAAAAATAATTTCATTTTCTGAAACATAATTTATTTCACAAAACAACTTGTGCAATATTCTACAATGTATATGCACTTTTTAAACAGTAAACAAATGGCTTCTTTCCAAAATGGATAGTGGAGTAACCACAGCACTAGTGAAAATGAAAGTGCTGGTGAGGTAAAAACCCAATAAAATAGACAGTAATTGAAACATATGAAATGAATTAGAAAATCTGGGGATGCTTCTTGCTCTTGGTAAGTGTCTCAAAGTCTGGGGTGATGGTAGGGGCATTAGAGAGGCCTGAGGGGCACATGCCCCGCAGCCCAGTCCGCCCCTGGTTCTGAACCACTTTTGGGTTGCGACCCATAACCCGAGAAACACTGATCTAGCATTAGTTGGTAAAATTCAACTGGACTTGTTTTGTAGTGCTAAAGATGTTTTGTGGCTTTTCAAAAACCACTTTTTCAGTTTTATTAAGCGTAAGGTAAACACCACCACCTTCAACAGCATCTGTCTCCCATATATTCCAATTTAACATCTCTACCCCAGCATTTTGGCAGTAATTCACTCCTTCAACAATGTAAATTGAAGGATTAATACCTATGACGCCTTTCTGATGACAAGAATGGGATTGTGTAACCCAAACAGTGTGATTCCACAACTCACTCTTCACATTCCAATCAAAATCGGAACAGGAACATAAAGGGTCTCTCTGGAACAATCCGCTATGGACGTTCCATTTTGTTGCCTTCCTTGGCTCCGCTTGCCTGACATGTCAGACCTCCGGAGTCACCAGTTATTAGACCCAACCATTCATACCCTCATGACAGCCAACAACTCTGCTAGATTTATTCTGCAATCTTCCCTTCTTTACTCTGTTTCGGGGAACACCAAATTCCCACCTGAAATCTCTGACAGGCATTTTAGACTTCTTTTGAGATCAGGACACTTTTGTTTGAGAGACTCTGTCTCTGATTTGGTCCTTAAGTTTGTTCATGTTCTCCAGATGTTTGATACCCCCCCCCCCTTGGAGTCTCCAATTGCTGCATCATTACCTTTTTTTTTTCAGTCGCCAGAAAGTGCACACTGACTTGGATACTTCCTTTGAATGTCTTGGAATCCTTCACCCTCTGCTCATACAATCTCAGCTGCTTATCGACTACTGGTCCTCCCCGACGAAACCTTTGTCCCCCCTTTTATACTAAAATGGGAAAGGGACTTGGAGACCTCACTTTCTCCTACTCAAAGGAAAGACATTTTAGATTTTGCACAATACTTTTCCATCTCTAACAGGTAACAAGAACTGGGATATAAGCAAAATTTACCCCCAAGCAACAAGCATCTGCTGGAGATGCCGTAAAGCGGCAGGTACACTCCTACACATCTTCTGGATTTGCTATAAAATTCAGCTTTTTTGGGCCTTGGTTGGGGCTTAAATCCACCAGTTAACATACTTTGATCTAGGTAAAGACCTGGCTAAGTATTGATTACATTCCTCTCATCTACTAAGATAGAGGTATAAAAAGACATTGTTGATTCACCTACTGAATGCAGCCAAGGCATGCATTCTGAACCTGTGAAAGTGATAGACTCCCTCTACCCTTTAGGCGGAGTTCCTTTTTTTTTTTAATGTGCCTCTGTTTACATTGTTCCTGTGATGTCCAGCATGATTTGAATAATAATTTTTTTTTTCATATTATAAATACTTTAATATTATGTTTAAAGACTGCACTTCCAGTCCTGGCCGCCTAGGCGATTTGCAAAGTCTCCTGGAATGTCGGGTCCTGTATCCCAGGAGTTTTTTGGGTTCCTAGCGACTGACTATAGCATTACTTTGAAACCAGAAATGCTGCAAATGAGAGGAGTTTGGCACCATTTTACCAGAGTCCTGTGTGGGGAGGAAGTGTAACATCTATGCTACGGACTGTGCTGTTCTATATATACAACCTGTTGTATACAAGTAGTGCCGAGCAGTTTCATTACTGCGCAGGAGCGAGATCGAATGGTGCATGCTTGGATAGCCAGCAGCACCAACTCCAGGAAATAAAGACTTGCGGGCTTAAGAAGCCCACAGCCATCATGGCGCCTGCCTGCTTCCGAGATCAAGGTAAACTTTTAGATATTTAAAACTAATTAGAAGGCTATAACAAATAACTTTATCCAATTGTTAATGTTAAAGAATAAGCAATCCTGGGTCAGCTTTAAAAAAATTTTCTTCTAGGGACTGGAGCTCCGCTTTAAGCTGTGGTTCTCCAAGATTCATGAAATTCAGCAAATGAAAACCCTAACATCAGCACTACATGGCAGAGAAGAATGGTGCAGGCGTACTTGATTCGACTGGACTTCATTCACATGCTCTCAGGAATATGAGTCCCTGTTGGTGACACACAAAGTATGACACACAAAGTATTTCTAACATAGTCTTTGTTACTGTTACTGTCTGGTAGTGGCAGTTAAGGCTTGGGTTCACCAGGATCTCCCTTTTTCCGTCTTCCTTTCCCTCCTTGTCTCCCCTACACCCTTCCTTTTTAAATCTCTTTAGCCCTTTTCCCTATCCTGGGATTGTGGGAGTGTTTTGTTTTTTGATGGCAAGAAGTGGGTTGACAGCATCGCGCTGCATGGTACTGACATTTTTATGGGTGTAGGCCTAATGGTTTTGTCTAAGTTTCTCCTCAATATATGTGTTTGTGTAACTGTAAACTGGTCTGAATTGTTCTGTGTGGATGTGCCTACATTCTAATGCTATGAAAAATTTGAAAATTGTTAAAGAATTTGCAAAAAGAAAAGAAAAATCTGCCTATTCCATGGTGGTTGGATTAAGGTGTCTGTGTGGCTATGAATGCTGGGGTATTTTCTTGATACTCATTAGAGCTGAAGAAGTGATTTGCATAAACTACGAGACATAATCAAATTTACAGAACAAGTCCAGTTGAATTATTATTATTATTATACAGGATTTATATAGAGCCAACAGTTTGCTCAGCACTTTACAATATAACGGGAGACAATACAGCAACAATACAGTTCAATACAAGACGGTTAGGAGGGCCCTGATCCTGGGAGCTTACAATCTAGGAGGGAGGGGCTAGTGGTACAAAAGGTAGTAACTGTGGGGGATGGACTGGTTGGAAAAGTAGAAGATTCCAATATTAGCTGAGGGCAGGATAGGCTTCCCTGAAGAGATAGGTTTTCAGAGATCGCCTAAAAGTGAGCAGAATAGGTGATAGTCTGATAAACTGGGGTAGAGAGTTCCAGAGGATGGGGGAAGCTCTGGAGATGAGCATGGGAGGAAGGAGACAAGGGAGCTAGAGAGTAGGAGGTCTTGCGAGGAGCGGAGAGTACGGTTTGGGTGATATTTAGAGACAAGATCGTTGATGTAATTTTGGGCAGAGCTATAAATGGCTTTATACGTTATTGTTAATGTTTTGAATTTTGTCCGTTGGGCAACGGGAAGCCAGTGGAGGGATTGGCAGAGAGGGGTGGCAGATACAGAACGGTTAGTAAGGTGGATGAGTCTGGCAGCAGCATTCATAATAAACTGAAGAGGGGATAGCCTGCGATGAGGTAGGCCAGTGAGGAGGGAGTTACAATAGTTAAGGTGAGATATAACCAGGGAGTGAATAAGTTGCTTAGTGGTTTCCAAGGTTAGGAACGGGCGTATCTTGGAGATGTTGCGGAGGTGAAGTCTACAAGATTTGGACAGTGATTGGATTTGGGGCTGAAAGGACAGATGGGAGTCCAGGATTAAACCTAGTACCCTGGCATGAGGGGAGGGACTGATGATTGTGTTATTGAATGTAACTAACTCTGCCTTTCTCAACCTTTTTACTCCAGAGGAACCCTTGAAATAATTTTCAGATCTCAGGGAACCACTAAAAAAATCAATAATTCACTGGAGGTTAGTGGGATGAATACTCCTTAAAATGGAGTCAGTGGAAAGAATGCCCCTCTTACAATGGAGGTCAGAATGTCCTCCTTAGAGACAACTAAAGAAATCATTAGTATAATGCCACTGGCTCTGCCAAGTGGTGTTGTCCACATTATACATATACCATCAGAGTGGAGGTCAATGGCCTACAGTTCAAGGAACCCTTAGCAACCTTTGAACATACCCTGTTTGAGAATTGCTGGACTAACTATTAGTAGATGTACCGAATATTGCATTTGTATCTTTGTATAATTGTAATTTATCTTTTTTTTCGGATGCACCATTTTGAAAAACTAGCATAATTTCAAAAAAAAACAAAAAACCTTTCATCTTGTCAAAAGATTCACAACATTTTCAAATAGCAGTCCTTAGAAAAACTTAATTTGTTGTTTGGTTTCTCCCTAGTGTGATAGACTGGTTGCAATACAGCAGTCCCTAAAACAAACAAAAAAAAAAACCTGGGTCCTATAGCAGTGACATTGTGCTGTCTGTATGCATTTTAAGGGTTGCTGTTGATTATTTAATTGGGCAGCACAAATGGTTAGCACTTCCGCCTGGCAGTACTAGGGTCATTGGTTCAAATTCCAGCCACGGCACCACCTGCCTGGGAGTTTGCATGTTCTCCCTGTGCCTGCGTGGGTTTCCTCCGGGTACTCCAGTTTCCTCCCACACTCCAAACACATGCTGGTAGGTTAATTGGCTCCTGTCTAAATTGGCCCTAGTATGTGTATGTATGAATGTGAGTTAGGGAGCTTAGATTGTACACCCCTTGAGGGTTAGGGACTGATGTGAATGTACAATATATATATGTAAAGCGCTGCGTAAATTGATGGTGCTATATAAGTACCTGAAATAAATAAATATCTTTAGCTGAATATATGGTAATCGGCTAGAGATTAAATACTTATTGCTTTGCCTGCAAAAGGTTTTGGTATTATGCATCCATTTCAGAAAATTGCACATCTCTGCCACACAGCACAGCCTGGTGGTTGATACCACTCTTCTAAATCAAACGTGAAACAGCAGACAGATGAGGTTATCCCTCTGCTCACTCTGCTGTCTCCTTTTAACACCATGATCCTTGTCAACACATTTGCAGCTCACCTGACTGGCTCCCAGCCCTACCCCTACCTCTACCTGTCCAAGTACTGCAGTACAGGCAATTGCAAGAGACAGCTCTTTGCTCATTTATCCATCATTCAGTGTATTGTATAAATGCAAGCAGTATAAATACTTATATGTGAACTGGAGCCAATCAGTTCATGTGCTGCCAAGAAGCATGCTGATAGGAGGACAAAGCAGAGTGACAGATAAACCTAACATTGTGCTGCTTCTCCTTTTACTGTTCAGTCACAGTCTGGGTTGAATGATTTTGGCCATCAGACTGATGACACCTAATGGCAGAAAAACTACTGCAGGGGAAATCTCTGGATTGAAGATGAATACTGCAACAAAAGCTGTTTTTTTATTTTATCTTTTAATGGGTTATTCATTTTTATTTTGTCATTCTTTGGCTATAGGTGTGCTTAAAAATGACATTACCATGTTAAGATTGTATGAAATTTGCATCAACATCAAATAAACTCATTTTCTCTCCATTCATCCCTTTTAACTGCTGCTACATCTGATGCCATTTGTTGCTACATGTGCATCCAGTGGAATGCTGCGTCATGTGATGAACGTTTCGTTTATTGCTTCATGGATTAAGCTGTATTTATCTAGGTTGAGAATTTTCTGCTTCTATTCCAGCCCCAACCATTTCTCATACACATGGTCAGATTACTAAATGAGGCCAGATGTGCTGCACAGGCTTCATAAACTACCTTTTGACTTTACAGACGCATAACTGTTACTGGTGCTGTCTTAAAAAGAACAGACTGACATGAGAAATGTAGACAGTGTGGCTCCTTTGTTGCACATATATAAATGTAACAGCTTGGCCTCAATTCCATCTCCGACCAAACTGGATGAAAACGTCCCCCTCAGAGCTGCCATCCTGATGCCAACACCACCAGTGATACTTGGCAGCTTCTGCTAAGCCTGCCAGTTGTGCCCTGTTCCAGTTTCCAAGAAGTCTGAATATTGTAACTCCAAGCACAACAGCATTTCAAAAAGCCATGAAGAGTCAGGTAACTTCAAAGATATGTCAATCCAAGAGCAAATATTTTATTTAACTTAACAGTCTAGGTTTAAATACATTTATTTTCACCTGATGATCCTGCCAGTAACACATTTCCTGTCCTAGGGCGGCAGTGCTTACTTGTAGGCAGGTGCACATTTTCCTCCATCCTGTAGGTGGCACCGTGCCATTATACAGAGGGAGTGGAGTCTGTTGGGGACTGTTGGACTCTGTGATCTCTGGAGATTTTTGGCCACCATCGTGGTGTGGGACTCTATATAATAGGGCTATCCAGGGGCGGACTGACCATTTGGAAACTTGGGCACTGTCCGAGGGCCCGGGGTCAGTAGGGGGCCCCATGAGATGCCCCTGGTACCTTTTTCAGAGGCTTTTTTGAGTTTGGGGAAGGACACAGGGGCCCCATGAGCCCCTATTGCCCAGGGGCCCCATGAGTTGTCAGTCCACCCCTGGGGCTACCCACTTCATTTGGACGCACCTGGAGCGATTGGTAGGTCAGGGACAGAAACTCCCACTAGCTAGGGAAAGTGCATAGCACAGGGAGACGTTCAGATCAGGGACAATGCCTGCATTAAATCCATAGTAGTAACATAGGGCTCTCTCCATCAGCAATACAGTACTGTCCTTGTACACCACCAACCACCACCCTTCCAGCCAGGGCTGTTGTTAGAAACCACGCGGCCCCACACAGCTAATCTGACAAGGTCCCCCCCCCCCCAAAGAAAACAAAGTTTACTATGCTTCAGTTATGAATGAACACAGTAAGTGATCGGTACTGATAACCTATTGTGTTCATTCAGGAAAGGAAGGGGCTGGTAAATACGAGAAGGGAAGCCAGAAGCACTGTGGGGGGGTGGGGGGGGTTGCACACAGGGGGGCCTGGGCACCAGGGGGAAATACATGGTGCACAGGGAGGGTGATGGATGAGGTGGCAGGGCAATTACTGGAAACGATCCCCTGTATGGCTCTCTGTAGCAGCTGAAAGCCAGCAGGAGGGAGAGGAGAAAATGCCAGCTCTCATCTGCTGCAGAGAGTGAGCAATACAGGGGATCGGTTCAAGTAATTACCACCCCCCCCTCCCAACACCATGCTGATCACCCTCCCTGCCTACATCTATTTCACCCAGCTGCTTGGGCCTCGTACAGGAGGACTGGTGTTACCCCCTTATCCATGGCCCTGCTTCCAGCTGTCCTCTAGTAATACAGGTCCAACGCTGGTAACACTGTGTAAACACCAATTGCTATATTTCCTTATACCAATGTCTACAAAACTGTTTATAGCCTTTACTGCTAACCAATATAGCTAATTACAACATCAAGGACTGTGTGTGGTCTCTCTCTGATTGGGTACCCTGGGCCTAGGACCAGGGGTGGACTGACCATTTGGAAACTCGGGCACTGCCCGAGGGCCCGGGGTCAGTAGGGGGCCCCATGAGATGTCCTTGGTACCTTTTTTCATAGGCTTTTTTGAGTTTGGGCAAGGACACAGGGGCCCTGTGATATCCTATTGCCCGGGGGCCCCATGAGTTGTCAGTCCGCCCCTGCCTAGGACCCACCTACATAGTCCAATGTACTGTATCTATATAGTTCAAAGAATGAAAACCGAACAAAAATGTGCAAAATTTAAGCCAAAAAAAGCCATCCAACCACAAAAGCGGATATCCTCTCTATTAAATGACTGTAAATAATAAGTGTTGCGCTATAGAATTTGCAAGGATGCAAACAAATTGATAGGAAATAAATACAAAACAATATATCAAAAATTATTGTCTTGTGTGAGTGAAAAGAGGACCAATATAGTAAATAGAGTTACTATAAGGACTCAAGTGAAAAACTGACTAAAGATAAAGAAATAGTCCAAGGTGATGTTAGTGTGACAGTGCCCCTTAAGAGGAACACGTCATTATCTTCTCCCTTTCCCCTGCAGGCATGGTGTCACCCAACACCACAGTGAAGGCAAAAAGCCAAATGTACCGACCCCCTAATATAGAATGGTCAGTAAACACTCAAATTGCTCAACCACTGTGGCCACTCTCCATTCCAATCCAAACACCACTCTTTTTAACAAAGACATGTAGCAGAATGCATTTTGGACTAAATTTATGAAGAAATTTTATTCTTGTAATTTTTTTTATTGGATATGTTTTCTAGCAAAAAAGCCAAAAATATATATTTTTTTCAAAATTTAAGGTCTTTTTCTGTTTATAGCTCAAAAAATAAAAAATGCAAAGATGATCAAATACCACCCAAAGAAAGCTCTATTGGTGGGAAAAAAATTGCCTACATTTCATTTATGTACAGCGTTGCATGACAATGCAATTGTCAGTTAAAGTATCGCAAAAAATGGCCAGCTCAAGAAGGGAGGGTATATCATCTGAAGGGTTAAAGTGGTTAAAGGGAATATGAGATATTACTGGTATCGCACAAATATATATATTAAAAATTCATATTTTAATATACAAAGTATAAAAATGTAACACCATATCCATATGTTGCAACAGAAAATTCACATACAGTGGAGCAAAAAAGTATTTAGTCAGCCACCAATTGTGCAAGTTCTCCCACTTAAAAAGATGAGAGAGGCCTGTAATTGGCATCATAGGTAGACCTCAACTATGAGAGGCAAAATGAGAAAACAAATCCAGACAATCACATTGACTGATTTGGAAAGAATTTATTTGCAAATTATGGTGGAAAATAAGTATTTGGTCACCTACAAACAAGCAAGATTTCTGGCTCTCACAGACCTGTACCTTCTTCTTTAAGAGGCTCCTCTGTCCTGCACTCATTACCTGTATCAATGGCCCCTGTTTGAGGTTGTGGACAGGTGTCTTTTATACTGATAACAATTTCAAACATTCACACTCCAAACTCCACTATGGTAAAGACCAAAGAGCTGTCTAAGGACACCAGAAACAAAATTGTAGACCTGCACCAGGCTGGGAAGACTGAATCTGCAATAGGCAAGCAGCTTGGTGTGAACAAATCAACTGTGGGAGCAATAATTAGAAAATGGAAGACATACAAGACCACTGATAATCCCCCTCGATCTGGGGCTCCATGCAAGATCTCACCCCGTGGGGTCAAAATGATCACAAGAACGGTGAGCAAAAATCCCAGGACCACACGGGGGGACCTAGTGAATGACCTGCAGAGAGCTGGGACCACGTAACAAAGGCTACCATCAGTAACACACTACGCCCCCAGGGACTCAGATCCTGCAGTGCCAGACGTGTCCCCCTGCTTAAGCCAGTACATGTCCGGGCCTGTCTGAAGTTTACTAGAGAGCATTTGGATGATCCACAAGAGGATTTGGAGAATGACATATGGTCAGATGAAACCAAAATAGAACTGTTTGGTAGAAACACAACTCGTCGTGTTTGGAGGAGAGAGAATGCTGAGTTGCATCCAAAGAACACCATACCTACTGTGAAGCATGGGGGTGGCAACACCATGCTTTGGGGCTGTTTCTCCGCAAATAACGACTGATCCATGTACAGGACAGAATGAATGGGGCCATGTATCATGAGATTTTGAGTGCAAACCTCCTTCCATCAGCAAGGGCATTGAAGATGAAACGTGGCTGGGTCTTCCAACATGACAATGATCCCAAACATAGGTGGTGGCTTCGTAAGAAGCATTTCAAGGTCCTGGAGTGGCCTAGCCAGTCTCCAGATCTCAACCCCATAGAAAACCTTTGGAGGGAGTTGAAAGTCCGTGTTGCCCAGCGACAGCCCCAAAACATCACTGCTCTAGAGGAGATCTGCATGGAGGAATGGGCCAACATACCAGCAACAGTGTGCCAACCTTGTAAAGACTTACAGGAAACGTTTGGCCTCTGTCATTGCCAACAAAGGATATATAACAAAGTATTGAGATGAACTTTTGATATTGACCAAATACTTATTTTCCACCATAATTTGCAAATAAATTCTTTCCAAATCAGCCAATGTGATTGTCTGGATTTGTTTTCTCATTTTGTCTCTCATAGTTGAGGTCTACCTATGATGCCAATTACAGGCCTCTCTCATCTTTTTAAGTGGGAGAACTTGCACAATTGGTGGCTGACTAAATACTTTTTTACCCCACTGTATATTCTACACATGAGTTTATATCAGTTAGAATACTCCGTATGCCAGCTCAATGTGTTTCAAACATTTGTATGTCTTCTTCAGAATATGCGATTGATTTCCATATGGTTGAATATAGTTTTTAGCCACTTACCTACTGGACACTTATACCCCCTTCCTGCCCAGGCCAATTTTCAGCTTTCAGTGCTGTCGCACTTTGAATTACAATTGCACGGTCATGCAACGTTGTACCCATATGACAATTTTATCATTTTTTTCACACAAATAGAGCTTTCTTTTGGTGGTATTTACTTGCCGCTGGGTGTTTTATTTTTTGTGCTATAAACAAAAAAGCACAAAATTTGAAAAAAAAAGTTTTTCTTTGCAAAATGTTATAATAGAAACAAACAGGCAATTTGCATTGATGAGTTTGCACTGATAGGCAGCACTGATGGGCACTGATAGGCGGCACAAATAGGCGGCACTGATAGTCGGCACTGATGACACTGACTGACAGCAATGACTGGTGGCGCTGCTGGGCTGCACTGATGGGTGGCACTGCTGGGCTGCTCTGATGGGCACAGGTGGGTGGCACTGCTGGCCACTTGTGGATGGCACTGCTGGGTGGCACTGCTGGGCACCGATCATCAGGGCACTAATCATCAGTGCCCTGATGATCGGTGCTGATCCCTCTGACAACTGCCGGTTCTTGGCAGTACTTTCCTCATGCTGTGACAGCCGATAACCGGCAATTGCATTTCCTGGTGATCAGTGTGTCATTGGACATGGCTGATCACGTAGTAAAAGGCCGCTGTGATTGGCCTTTTACCACATCACGTGATCAGCTGTGTCAGTAGGACACAGCAATCACGGAGATCACCAGGTGCATGCCCCCGGAAGCGCACAGGAGAGCGGGTTCTGGGAGGACATCATATGATGCCCTCCCAGAACTGGCCGGCCACAGTGAAGCATGTGGTCGGCAAGTGGTTAAAGTGAGTCTATATATATATATATATATATATATATATATTTTTTTTTTTTTTTTTTTTTAAATAACAAACGGGTCTATACGTAACTGCTCTGTGCAGTGGTTTTTGCACAGAGAAACCCAGATCCTCCTTCTCAGGTCTCCCCCATTCTCTCCTGACCCCTCCCTGCCGTTGGGTGCCCCCACAGCAAGCAGCTTGCTATATGGGCACCCGCTGCTACGTGTGTCCATTCACACATGGAGCCATGGCTCAGCCCCACCCCTCTCTCTTCTCATTGACACACTGGCTGTGATTGACAGCAAAGGGAGCCAATGCTGCAGAAAGTTGTCAACATAAGCCATTATTTACATAGGGACAGCAGGGAACGACCTAAGACTTGAGACACCAAATCCAAATACAATGGATGCCAACAAAGCCACCAAGCCTGTTTCCATAAATAAAGAGCAGCACACAGTCTCCTCAAATCACTTTATAAACATGTATTGTTAAGGCTGTAGACTGGACCATTATAGTCTGATGCGTAATGAGGCGTAATGTCTATGCACGTGTTTGACATTGACAGCATTTTGTAGTAGACACATACATACTTGGTTTTAAAGACTATGTTCGACCACATGGATATCATTCACATGTGGTCCTGAAGAAGACATATGAATGCTTGAAAAGTGTTGAGCTGGTATGTGGAATGTTTTCGTTGATATTAACTCATGTGTAGAACATAATGAGAATTTTCTGTTGCAATATATAGATATGGTGTTACATTTTTATCATTTGTATAATAAAATACAAATTTTTAATACATGTATTTGTGCGATACCAGTGATATCTCATATGCCCTGTAAAGTCCTCTAGGTACAAAAATTGTGTTCTGTCTGATATATAGGATGTGAACATAGAACCTCTGTCTTTTGTCTTTGGAATTGTATCTATGGAGTGATAAGCTTGGGCTTGGGCTTGCATTCAGTCAGAACCTGAAGGTTAGTTCTCATTCCTGGGCCAATGGACTGTGGGCAGGAGATTCTTCACCCCGCAGGTGACATACCAAGAGGGGCAAGGCATGTTTGCAACATCATTAATCTAATATGGGCACATGGTCATATTAGGTCAGTAGCATTGATCTAATTTGTCCATGTTGTCCATGGGTATAAAATAGGTCAATGTCCTCACAAGCATCCCCGCCCCATTGTGTACACACACTCCTTTGTCCAGCAATGACCGCTAACTTCTGAGTTTGAGTCAAACTCATGTTCATTCCTAGTTGTCACCCAAGGTTCTTCTGCACTAGAAACACCTCCGGATAACATTTTTTTTGAGATTTCAGTGCAGGGCACAGGAAGTTACAGGGACAGTGGATTCATATTGACCAGTTCTTGATCATACTATAGCCAAAAGATGGCTATAGCACGGTCAGCTAGTTCTGGGAGGGCATCCATGGACGTCCTCCCAGAACCACACCACCCATGCCCCCCTGGGGCACGCACCGTATGCAAGCTGTGATTGCTGTGCCCTTTGGACACAGCTGAGTACGTGTCCAGTTAAAGGGCAATCAGAGATGCCTTTTACCATGTGATCAGCTATGTCCATTCACAGCTGATGTCAGGAATGGACTCGCCAATAGTGGTGGGACTCACCTGCCTTGTGGGTTGCAGTACCAGGACTGGCCAGCGGGTGCTCTCAGCAACCAGAGGCTCACTCCTGCAGTCAGCCAAAACACCTGAGGCTGATTGCAGAAGGTGCATATAAGGAATGGCCAGACTTGCAATCAGGGCCTTGGTGTATGTTTCCCAAGAGCCCCTGTACCTGCATCCTGTCAGCTTCCTGTCTGATCCTGCTTGATCCCTGACTCTGATTGAATCCGCCTGTCCTGACCTCTGCTATTCCTGACCACTCTCCAGTCTGCTCCTTTGTACCTTGTCTGCCTGATTATTCCTGACCCGGCCCGTCTGACTACGCTCTGCCTGTTCCTTTGTACCTTGCCTGCCCGTTTGCTACCGACCCGGCCTGCCCGACTACGCTTAGTATTCTTTTGTTATCTGTTGTGGGGTTTGGTTTGTTTGCACTGTGTTTATGTTTAGTCTTACACTGTGTTTATGTATTGTTTAGTCTTAAATAAATTATATTGTTTATACTATATCTGAAGCCTGCGTTTCCCTGTGTCAGTCCACACACCTCTGGTCATACCCGGAGCCCTGACAGCTGATGACAGTGTAAACAGGACATGTTGGCTATCTGCACTCCTCTCCTCAAGCTGACAGCACGTGAAGAGAGCCAGTAAGCAGCATTTTTCAGAGTGGCCATCTACACTGATCATCAGATATTATGATTGGGGGTCCCCCTGCGCTGCTATGCAAATCTATACGGGAGCAGCTACCATCCAAACATCCCCTCAAGATGGATATAAACAATATTGACACTATGGTGCAGCACTAAATATACAGCTGGCTGGTGGATATACCCACCCTATGTAATGGATAATGGTAAGTAACATAAAAACCATGCGATACAATATTCTACATATGGTGTTAGATCTAATCGGATCTGATTCAGTGATACACAAGTGATCAGTGCAAAGTAAGAGGTTCTATAGAACCTATGTAGGTGGTATAAATTTACTTCCCGTCTAGGGATTGATTAAAGCAGAAATGAACGTGATTAAAACCACAGTGAATCCCTATACAGGGATAAATACTACCACATAAGTGATATGTGCAATGACCCGTATTAAAACAAACCACAATAACACATAAAAGTCCATATGAAACTTTCAAAATGCTGCATGGTCACTCCAGCCGTGCGTTTTCATGCGCGCTCCTGTGTTTGGTGAGAAAGTGAAGTGAGAATCCTACACAGCAGGCATGCACGCTCACCTTCCCGCTGTGACCCGCTAGGGCCACAACGCCTTTTGGATCACCCTGGATCCTGCTTGCAATCTCCGGGTGGGACAGGCTCCACAGTCCCTACTGGTCTCTCCTTCACTCCCTCTTACACCTCCATCCACAGGCGTGTACCAGGGTGCATCCAGTACACCCATGTTAGTTGTGTAAAAAGCTTGTTGATTTCTACAGAAATGTGAGTGGGCATTTTGGCGATTTTTATCCTATTTTAGCAATAAATAACAGTATTACACTATGGAGTCTTTTATGGTCCCATATGATGTGCTTTAATGAGCTTACATACTGAATACAAACTGTAATCACGTTCATTTCTGCTTTAATCAATCCCTAGACGGGAAGTAAATTTATACCACCTACATAGGTTCTATAGAACCTCTTACTTTGCACTGATTATCACTTGTGTATCACTGAATCAGATCCGATTAGATCTAACACCATATGTAGAATATTGTATCGCATGGTTTTTGTTACTTTCCATTATCCATTACATAGGGTGGGTATATCCACCAGCCAGCTATATATTTAGCGCTGCATCATAGTGTCAATATTGTTTATATACACTGATCATCAGGGTCCTGATGATCAGTGTAGCCCCATCAGTGCTGGTCATCAGTACCCATCATTGTTGGCTGTTAGTGCCTATCAGTGTGGCCTATCAGTGCCCATCGGTGGTGCATATCGGAGTAGCCTCACCAGTGCCTATCAGTGCACATCAGTGAAAGAGAAAAAACACTAATTTACAAAACTTTAGAACAGAAACTAAAAACAAGCTTTTCTTTAAATGTTTTGTCTATTTTGTTTGTTTAGCAATACCACCAAAAGAAAGCTTTATTTGTCTCACAAAATGATAAGAATTTAGTTTGGGCACTATGTTGCATGACCGCGCAATTGTCATTCAAAGTGCAACAGTACTGAAAGCTGAAAATTGGCCTGGGCAGGAAGGGTCAACAGGTATTTTCTGTACTTACAGAAAATGTATTTAGCCTAAAGAAAGTGATGCAGCCACCACATCTAAGGAATGGTAAGCTGCAATATATTACATTTTTGTTCTTGGGTTTAGATATACACTATATTGCAAAAATTATTGGGACACCCCTCTGAATCATGTGATTCAGGTGTTCCAATCCCCTCAATGGCCACAGGTGTATAAAATCAAGCAACTAGGCATGCAGACTGTTTCTACAAACATACAGGTGAAACTCGAAAAATTATAATATTGTGCAAAAGTTCATTTATTTCAGTAATGCAACTTAAAAGGTGAAACTGATATATGAGATAGACTCAATACATGCAAAGCAAGGTAGTTCAAGCCGTGATTTGTCATAATTGTGATGATTATGGTTTACAGCTCATGAAAACCCAAAATCCACAATCTCAGAAAATTAGAATATTACATGCAATCAATAAAACAAGGATTGTACATAGAACAATATCGGACCTCTGAAAAGTATAAGCATGTAAATGTACTCAGTACTTGGTTTGGGCCCCTTTTGCAGCAATTATTGCCTCAATGTGGCATGGAAGCTATCAGCCTGTGGCACTGCTGAGTTGTTTTGGAAGACCAGGATGCTTCAATAGCGGCCTTCAGCTCTTCTGCATTGTTCAGTCTCATGTCTCTCATCTTTCTCTTGGCAATGCCCCATAGATTCTCTATGGGGTTCAGGTCAGACGAGTTTGCTGGCCAATCAAGCACAGTAATCCCACGGTCATTTAACCAGGTTTTGGTGCTTTTGGCAGTGTGGGCAGGTGCCAAGTCCTGCTGGAAAATGAAGTCAGCATCCCCATAAAGCTAGTCTGCGGAAGGAAACATGAAGTGCTCCAAAATCTCCTGGTAGACGGCTGCATTGACCTTGGACTTAATGAAGCACAGTGGACCAACACCAGCAGATGACATTGCTCCCCAAATCAACACAGACTGTGGAAACTTCACACTGGACTTCAAGAATCTTGCAGTGTGTGCTTCTCCATTCTTCCTCCATACTCTGGGTCCTTGGTTTCCAAATGAGATGCAAAAGTTGCTCTCATCAGAAAAGAGGACTTTGGACCACTGAGCAACAGACCAGGTCTGTTTTTCTTTAGCCCAGGTAAGATGCTTCTGATGTTGTTTGTTGTTCAGGAGCTGCTTGACAAGAGGAATACGACATTTGAAGCCCATGTCCAGGATCCGTCTGTGTGTGGTGGCTCTTGATGCACTGACTCCAGCCTCAGTCCACTCCTTGTGAAAGTCCCCAACACTTTTGAATGGCCTTTTCCTGACAATCCTCTACAGGCTGCGGTCATCCCTGCTGCTTGTGCGCCTTTTTCTTGCACACTTTTCCCTTCCACATAACTTTCTATTAATGTGCCCTGATACAGCACTTTGGGAACATCCAACTTCTTTTTCAATTACCTTTTGAGGCTTTCCCTCCTTATGGAGGGTGTCAATGATGGTGTCAGGTCAGCAGTCTTTCCCATGATTGTGATTCCTACTGAACCAGATTGAGAGACCATTTAAAGGCTCAGGAACCCTTTGCAGGTGTAATGGCTTAATTAGCTGATTAGAGTGGGACACTTTGAGCCGAGAATATTGCACCTTTTTCACAATATTCTCATTTTCTGAGATTGTGGATTTGGGGTTTTCATGAGCTATAAACCATAATCATCACAATTATGACAAATCACGGCTTGAACTATCTTGCTTTGCATGTAATGAGTCTATCTCATATATTAGTTTCACCTTTTAAGTTGCATTACTGAAATAAATGAACTTTTGCAAGATATTCTAATTTTTTGAGTTTCACCTGTATGTGAAAGAATGGGTTGCTCTCAGGAGCTCAGTGAATTCAAGCGTGGTACCGTAATAGATTGGCACCTGTGCAATAAGTCCATCCATGAAATTTCCTTGCTATTAAATATGCCACGGTCAACTGTTAGTGGTATTATAACAAAGTGGAGCAACTGGGAACAACAGCAACTCAGCCACGAAGTAGTAGGCCACATAAAATGACAGAGCAGGGTCAGCGCATGCTGAAGCGCACAGTGCGCAGAAGTCACCAACTGTCACCGAGTCAATAGCTAAAGACCTCCAAACTTTGTGTGGTCTTCAGATTAGCACAACATGGGATGCTTCATGGAATGGGTTTCAAGGTTTTTTAATTGAGCAAGGTAACTTGGGTAACTCACTAGATAACAGCAGAGAAAGGCATAGGTCTCAGGATGGACGTCATCCTTAAGAGGTCCCGGAGGCTGATGGAGAGGGTGGATTATCATCGGGGAGCCAGGTCTCCAGATTCCACGCTGTTAGCATCCAGTGGCTGTAATGGAAACCAAGCTGGAACGCAGATGGCTGCCAGGCAGACGTGACGTCACCACATGAACGTAATGCCGCAAAAAGGAGGCGGTAACGCATTTCGAAGCAACGGCTTCTTCTTCAGACCTCTGATGAAGAGGTTGATGCTTCGAAACGTGTTACCACCCCCTTTTTGTGGCATTACGCTCACGTGGTGACGTCACATCCGCTCGGCAGCCATCTGCGTTCTAGCTTGGTTTCCATCACAGCCGCTGGAAGGTAAGTGTGGAATCAGGAGACCTGGCTTCCCCAGCAGCCTTGGGAGCTTTAGGAGCCTTTGCTCCTAGATGATAATCCACCCTCTCCATCAGCCTCCAGGACCTCTTAAGGATGATGTCCATCCTGAAACACATGCCTTTCTCTGCTGTTATCTAGTGAGTTACCCAAGTTACCTTGCTCAGTTAAACAACCTTCTAATACTGCACTTAGTCTGGCGTCCCTCTCTCCTCTCCTTTTCTTCTCCATGCACAGAGTCCAGCTTTACTCTAAGGGTGCTGCCTCCTGATGTTGCTGATTACATTATACCAAAAAACTGTATAATACGGTCTACTATCTTATATTTTTGGACTTCCTTTTCTCTCCAGCGCCAATTTCTCTAATTTTTTATGGAATGGGTTTCCATGGCCAAGCAGCTGCATCCAAGCCTTACATCACCAAGCGCAATGCAAAGCATCAGATGCAGTGATGTAAAGCACACCGCCACTGGACTCCAGAGCAGTGGAGACGTGTTCTCTGGAGTGACCAAGTGTAAAGTTTGGTGGAGGGGAGATTATGGTGTGTGTTTGTTTTTTCAGGGGTTGGGCTTGGCCCCTTAGTTCCAGTGAAGAGAATTCTTAAGGCGTCAACATACCAAGACATTTTGGACAATTTCATGGTCCCAACTTTGTGGAAACAGTTTGGGGATGGCCCCTTCCTGTTCCAACGTGACTGTACACCAGTGCACAAAGCAAGGTCCATAAAGATATGAATGAGCGAGTTTGGGGTGGAGGAACTTGACTGGCCTACACAGAATCCTGACCTCAACCCGATAGAACACCTTTGGGATGAATTAGAGTGGAGACTGGGAGCCAGGCCTTCTCGTTCGACATCAATGCCTGACCTCACAAGTGCGCTTCTGGAAGAATGGTTAAACATTCCTATAGACACAGTTCTAAGCCTTGTGGACACCCTTCCCAAAAAAGTAGAAGCTGTTATAGCTGCAAAGGGTGGGCCAACTCAGTGTTGAACCCTACGGACTAAGACTGGGATGCCATTACAGTTCGTGTATATGTAAAGGCAGGCGTCCCAATATTATTGACAATATAGTGTACTTTCAGACTGATGACAGATGGACAGACACTTTCAAAGTTATATATGACATTGTAAAAAAAAAAAAACCTTTAGAAATCATGGGAGTGGATCTTGATAGAATTGTTCCTTTTTTCCATGGAAACAAAAGAGAATAATTCATGATTAGTCAGAAGGGTTCCCAAACATCTTGTGAAAATTTTCCATGTAGTAAAAAGCAGGTCCCAGCTTCTCAAGTGCTAAACACTGTTTGAACGATAATCCCTATAGTTCTGCTGAATTTAGCCTCAAATGTCCAGACCCAACCATAGTAGGGAAACAAAATAAGGAACAAATGATTTCAGGCTGCAACATTTGAGGCTTGTTGATGTCTTGCAACCTTGCTGCCCTAGGCACTGATACAAGAAACCAAGAACTGCACAGGATGTGTCATCTCAGAGCCAGCATCTCCGTCCAGGAAGTAGATAGTACCCCTAGATCAGTTTTTCTCAACCATGGTTCTATGGAACCATAGGGATCCTCCAGAGATTGTTAGGAGTTCATTGAGCAGGGAAAAATTGATTACCCAATTACAATGACTACTAATGCAATGAGTCTGTTCCCACTGACATGTAATGTAAGGCGACACTTCTGCATTGCCTTCCAGTGCAAGAGGACTTTTCCCCAGTGATCACCAGCATGAAGGGACATTTCTCCACTGACCACCAATATAAGGAGACATTTCTCCACTGACCACCAATGTAAAGCAATTATTCTCCAGTGACCACTTATGTAAGTGGACACTTTATTCACTGACAAGAGGACATAAAAGGACCTTTTTTGCAACCTGTTTCTTTTCTGGACATTATTACTAATTTATTATAATGCTTAATATTCATGTATAGAGCAAGGAAGTGTTGTAAAATAATCAGCTCTAGGTGTTAAATATTCTATGTATACCAAATTCCTTATTTTTTATGTAAAACCTTCAACAGATTACCTGTTCATGCTTTTTTACCATAAAATGTAGGTAGAGTAATTTTAGCAGGGGTTGCCTGAGACCTGAGAATTTTTTCAAGTGTTTCCGCCGGATAAAAAGTTTGAGAAAGGCTGCCCTAGATAGTGCCTGAATTAAGATTTTGTCATCCTTCTAGGCAGCAATGCAAATAAAGGCATTGATGAGGGGAAAGGGAGTACTGTGTCACAATTACATCATGATTAGCTTACAAAGAATTATCTGATGCTGGGTCCACCTTTAAGGAACTGCCATTGCTGACTTATGCTTGTTTCTATCACATCAGTATCTCAGAAAGCATTGAAGCCAGAGAGAGAGGGCAACTAGGATTTTCACAAGGAGCTCCAAAATAGTTCACATATTTCTGTATTATGCAAAAGATGGTTCTCCAAGCAACCTGGTGCTTAGAAAATATATGGCTTCAGCCAATGCTGCTCCAGCCACGCCCCTTGAAATGATGTGATCTCTGTGACCAAGCCCTGATGGATGATATGAAACAAGGCAGAGGGCATGGGCAGAGCAGCGCTGGCTGAGGCCAAACATTCTCTAAACACCAGGTTGGTTCAAGCTGCATCTTTTAAATAATACTCTTACACTCCTGGATGGGTGATCTTAACGCCTGAATATCGGGGGGCGCTGCAAGCCTTACCACTATTTCATATTTATGTAGGTACAGGTCACCTTTAAGTTATAAACCCAATTAAAATTCTCCTAATACACATTTTCAAGACCTACTACTATAAATTCTCCATTACTTTAGCTTTGTATAAACCCAGTGTGCTGTTCTTACCGGCTAAGTAGAGTGTCTTCAGTCCTAGATCAGTGATGAGTGGAAGGAAGGTCATCTTTGTGTTACCACAAGCAATGGTTGATTCAGATAGGAGGCAGCCACTAGGCAGAGAAGGGATGTGATGCGGAGTTGGTGGAATTAAACTTAAAACAGTTGGTAAGGATGGCAATGAGTTGGCATCTATAGGCTTCTTAGTTTTATCCTCTTGGAGAATCTTTGGCTTCTGTGTGCCTGCATGTTGTGGTGTTCCAGTTCTTACCGGTTTGTGCTTTTTCTTCTCTGAAGAGATACAGAACATTAGCTATTCCTTGTTATCTTAAAAATATAACACCAACATAAGTCATGCATGAAGGAACTAATAGAAGAATGGTGTACATAAGTGTACCCTAAAGTTTTGTTTTAAGTGAGATGTAAGTTAGTTGAGTCACTCATCAACTTCTTTTATCAATCTGGATTTCTGGCTGCAAGAGAGTTGCTCCTAAAACCCATTCCTGAGCATCACAGGAAATCCTTGCTTATGTCTCACCCACTCATATTTAACAAAAACCTTTTCTAAGCTTCTTTTAATTTTCCACATTCCACTCTTGCGTGACCCTCAGCAATACCTCTTCCTGGAGTGAAGACTGGTTATTTTTGCTCAAGTCTGGGCCTGCTTTCAACAAGTCTTGTTAACCCCCCTTCTTGTGACATTACCACACTTCTGCTGGGGGACTTTTGGACCCTATACGTACCCCGCCCATGGACCACTTGGAAGTGACCATCTCACCAAGCAAGGATGTGGATACTTGAAGAGCACTCACACTGTACAGTGAAGAGGCAAGAAGATTTAAGATCCAAAACACCACATTTGGGGAATTTAGCTTAGTTTTCTTTATATATATTTAGCTAAAGGGGATGTTGGGGTATTGTTTGGTGGGGGGAGTGGGGCAGTGTTTCAATGCCAGAACCTGTACTTTGACCATTATGGTGGGTGGAGATCTCCCTGTCTGCACCCCTTCAGATAGCCAGTGGGTGAATTATCCCATCATCCCCAACCACTAACTAAAATATCAGCTATGGGTGGACCTAGATTTTAGTTTGCAATGTTATCCTGTTTTAATTCTTGCTCCTGTGAAAAATGGTGCTACCATATTTTTGACCATGACAGACTTGTGCAAACACTAAAAGCTACTGCGTGTCAAGTCAAGTCAACTGTATATGTAGAAAACTGACCACCTCTCTCACTTCCTGGATCATTTGGGGTTACCAAATGGTATTATATGGATAATGATCACATAGAGATCTAATTATCAACCAATACTTTGTGTTGGAGTTATTTATGCATATAGAAATTTTCATACAAAATCAAGGTAACTGTCAGAGAAAAGATAGGAGACCTATAAAATGGCCATGAGAACATCAGCACAGAAATGTATAATGGCATACCAACTTCATCTCTACTTAGGAACTAACTTAACATTCAATACACATCAAAACATCCCACTATATAGAGTATATCAGGACTTGTACTGTATGTTGAATTGTATCTTGTAATTGTAAAGAAGCAAAAAAGTGCTCCACCACCACCAAGTCCTCCTCTGCTCTGGATGCCAACTTTTGAAAGCTCGTCCCACTCAGCATATATAGTATAATCAAGAAACAGACGCATTTCATAAAGGTCACACTGTGAAGTTTAATCAATGTAGTTGGCTTCCGATACAGTCCCTGCTCTAAGCTGTGTTGCTCTGATGCATTTCACCTCGATTGGGCCTATTCATAGAAGTTCTCTTTGTTTCTTGATTTGCATATTATGCACATTAAAGAATAGGCAAAATATTTTCTTTTTAGTTTTTGATAAAGCAGTGAAGGCTTAAAGCCTGTGGCCATTCATTAGATGCTGTATGTGTCAATTAGGGAGATTTTCCTTTTACATCCTGTCCAATAGTTGCAACAGGAAATGTGAGGAACTCTCTACATAGTGAGGGATATTCTCTTTTTTTAACAGATGTCACCAGGACATGTGTTCTTACTGGAATATTTACCCTCATCCCCGGTGAGAGCTGTAAAGTTTTGATCTCTCATTACTTTCTATTGGTGACCATGGTCACCAGGACAAATAGTAAAGCTTAATTTACCTGGAAGGGACACAGACAGCAACAAAATACTTGTTAGACAGGGGATCTAACACTACTCTATCCAAACCAAAAAAAAGAAATAACATATAAAGAAAACCAAAAAACTGCACTAAAGTACGCGATGAATTAATAAATAATATTCTATTGCTGCCACTTCTAATAAATCAGTATAAACAAAATTTTCTTTACTGAATCACTTAGAGGAAATGGCTATATATACACTTTACGTTAACATCATATTATAATAGGAAACGACTATTAAAATTTTTTGGACAGCCATTGCAAGGTTGATATTGACCATACCTTCTTTTGGTTGTTCTCGTTCTGTGTTCTTCAGTGACTCAGTGTCTAACTCTTTCTCTCCATTAGGCTTTTTCTTTGGCTTTGGTATGGTCTCCCCTGTCTTTTGGAGGCTGGTCTCTTGTTTCTCATTATTCACTTCCTTCTTCTTCGTGACAGGTTTGGACTGAATGACGTCTTCTAAATCCTTTGGTACAGCTGTTTTCTTGAATTTTTGTGGCTTTACAGTGGTAGAGCTGTTGCGTCTTGTTGTATTAGGTCCTACAGCTGGTCTGATAGCTCTTGTGGTAGCATCTTTGGCCTTTGCAAGCTTTGTATCCTTTGTTTGTTCTGTTGTTTTTTCTGGGAAAGCCTTTGTGGTGGACATCATTGGGGCCTGCGTGGTTGCTGAAAAACATACAGTCTGTGTAATGTCTACATAGATTACAGTGGTCTTCAATTTCCTGGGATGGTTATATAATATTGATACATTATTATGTCATATTTAAATCCCAACTTTGGGCAAATAAATAATTATCCCTTGCAGTCAGGTCATTCCCACACTGCAAGGGTTAATTGCTCGTTTATACATAGGGGAAAAACAAAAAGAGACTTAATTACCAATCCTACCTGCAGCTAGACTGGTTCCCACAGCTTCTGCACCCCCAGGTTTCACCAGTCTAGGGTCCTGACCTTATCAAGCCCAGAGCAGGGTCCAAAGCCACCATAGAACAGTCCAGCGAGGGATCATGGGGGAGCCCCACCCTCTGGGGAGCAGGGGTTCAGGTAAATTGTTTCTCAGCTCCCCTAGACAAAATTGGCACAACCCCACTGCAAGGGCTAATTTCCTGTTTTTCCTGGAGTTGGGCTTTAATGCCTAACTGAAATTCCTTAAACTGCCTAGTGAAGATGGAATGGAAAGACTGAGAAAGAAAAAAACACTGTGTGCCTAGCTGTTGTGCACCAATAGGGAATGGAACATGAGACAAACAGTGAGGCCAACTTGGGGTCTGTGCTACAAACAAGTGACTAGTTTCCATGGTTTTTGGTTCTGGCCAACTCCCTCCTCCTATTTTGGCATACATTCTTTACCCTCATGGCCTCGCTAGCCAATATGAAGTTGGAAGGAGCAAAAGAAGGTCAGAGCCAGCAGCTACATGAAGTGGGTGGCCAATGCATTATAGGGAAACCTTGGGGCTTTGAAGATACATAAACACTACTGGGGAACAAGGCAAAATGTTTCTAGTTTATAGAAACTATGTAAGAACATAAGTAGGCCTATTGTAAATCAGGATGAGTAATTTTGACTGAATCGGCCACAGGACTTCAGCAAGAAGGTTTCCCTACTGGAATTCTTGGCCTGCTGCCAAAGGGTTCTGCTCCTTCTGCTGCAGCAACCATGATCAAACCAGACACAGAACATGAGGCCGTCCTGTAATAAACATGGCAGGCAGGAAAATCTGGGAATTCTTGCTTCCAGAGTCTCCAGGAAACATAAGCTCATGGATGAGATCATAAAAGTGATATTGTCAATATGATAAATTAATATGCATGCTCTGGTCCATATTGAATATATCATTATAACTGCATATCTGCATAAATTATCATTGGATGTATAATCACGCTATCAGTAAAGAGTAATGCTATTCGTTTTATGTTTTTTACATATATCAACACTGGGGGAAAAAAATGAGAAAGAAAAATGCTGGACAGTAGACCTCATTAGGTAACACAAGGCACCCCTCTGGTTGCAAAAAATCCTGACATCACTAGAGCTCCCAAATTATTCTGACTAAAATATTATTGGAAGAGTAGATACAGCCCTTTCCCCATCCTTCATACAATAATTTACTACTCATTGTCAAAGCAACACCTGTGGCAAGCACTGTGGTGTGAAGGCTGGAGGGGACAAGCCTAAGCAATTTAATGATTTTTAAATAAATACATATATTATTCATTGATGTTCAATGTGCTAAGTGTAATCTGAGACCTGAGTGGAGGGAATGGACACACACACCCCTCTATACAGTCTCAAAAGAAAGCAAGCACAGTTGAGGCTGTCAATCACTTGCTATGAGCTGGAGGGAGCAGGGGCGTATTATGCAGTGACTCATGTAGATAGCAGAGGAATGAGAAAGTAGACAGAAAAATCACACTAGTTGCTTTGGACTGAGACAAATACACCCTATAGAAGGATATGTTTTGTTCATTTTTCATTTTAGAGGTTTACAACCACTATAAATAGAAAGAAAAGTTTAACTATTCTTATATATAAACCATATATCCCCTATGGCAGGGCTTAAAATTTCGAGTCTAGACCTACTAGTCAGGCACAAACCTTACTCTCCTCCAGTTGCCCCACCCAACCTTGCCCAGGTCTGCCTCCAACCCTACCCCTGGACCGTCCCCCAGCCCTGCCCCCAACCACGCCCCCTTAAAGCTTATGAAATTACATTTTTCTTTAGAATAAAGAGTCCAAAATATAAAAAACTGCAATTATAACATAGCTTTATTCTGTCAATTTAAACATAACAGCAATAGCTTAATAGCAATAGGGTGCAATCAAAATATCACATTTTACAGCTTTAAACCTGTAGTGAACATTTTGTATTTTTTATTGTTTATCCCCAAGCCTTATGCCAGCTCACCAGCAGTTGAGTGTTATAGTGCACATTACGCACACAAGCTGGTGTGCGCTATGCATAGGCGTTGTGATGCTTTGTGAAAAATGCATCACAGTATTTGCTTTTTTCATGTAATTATATATGTGGCAGCATGTTGAAATTCATTATAGTGCATCAGAACATGCTCTGCAAAAATGCAACATGTCCTATTTTTTTCAGTGCAAACCAACATGCTGTGCTGGTGTGAACTGGAGCAATAGGAAACAATGCAATTCTCTTGCCTATGTCTTGAGACTGTGTTGGGCAATGCGCAACACAACCCAATGAGGTTGGTGTGAAAGAGCCATAAGGTTGATTGTATCAATAAATATATCATGTCTCTAAGTATGATGTATCTAAAATAGTGTACAGTACATCCACTAAAATATATTATGTTTTTTGTAACAGCAATTATCTATGTCCATGGTGCCCAGTCTGCAGCTTAGGGGCCCTTTGGCGCCTTTTGTGATGCTCTTGGGGCCTTGTGTCCCCCAAGGTGGTGGAAAGCGGGCCTCGTGTCCCCCAAGGCAGTGTAGAGCAGGCCTCTCCTCGTGTCCCCTGCGGAGGGGGAGATCGGACCTCTCCTCGAGTCGGGGCCATATACAGTAATTAGATCAGAATAATTGTAAAATTATGACTTTTAAAGGTTAAAAATTTTAAGTAAGGGGGCCATATACACTTTTTTTTAGTTCATATAAAACATAAAAATAAATTCTATACCTGGCTTAATGCAGACAGGGCAACATCCCCCCGGGGGTACCTGCAACTTTCCAGAGGGGCAGGTTACTTCCTCGCAGTCAAGTGGTTCGCACAGCTGCTTCCCTTGTGCACAGATGCATATGGTACATTGGCGAGGAGACCAGGCCGCACCGTCATACATGATCATCCCATTCACCAGGCATTGTCCTCGTCCTGGAAGATAATTACATTTTAACAAACGGACACAAAACTCCAGTACACACTTTAGAAACAGTTACAGCAAACCGTTTTGTTTTGTTTTTTTTTCCCCTTATGGGATAAAGGTTTTACATAAATAAAATCTGACCGTTGTAAGCACCCCTGTCTGTGGTAAATTGTTTTTTTACCCCTCTAACTGCTACATCTGCAGGACAGTTTGTTCTGTTGAAAAACATACTGGCATGATCACCAAGTGAATATAAAGGAAAGAAATCCTAAAAAAAAAAGCCACCCCACTGAAGAATTGGTAAGCTGCAATATAATAATTGGGTCTAGAAATGCAGTCACGCTGTCGCTTCCTGTGATCAATGTGCATTAAAGTGTACACAGCGAGGAACTCCAGGAAACTCAAAATGTCTTCCTTGCAGTGGGACTGCTCCTGTGCTGCAAGTGTTTTCCCTGTAGGTCTAGGGGGGCATGGAAAAATAGATTTACTTACCTGAACCTCCGCTCCCGCAATCTCCACCGTACTACTAGAGCAGTCTCCCCTATGCTTGACGTCATTGGATGTGGGAATGCCAAGGGAGAGTCCACTGCCAAAGCATGGGGGGGCGCCATCTGCAGGGGAGGACAAGGGATTGGGTAAGTAAAACTGCTTTTGCCATCCCCTAGATCAGACTCAAACTTTTTACCCCAGAGGAATCCCTAAAATAATTTTGAGGTCTCAGGGAACCCCTGCTAAAATTACTTGCAGTCCAATTGGAAAAATTTTCCTTACATTGATGGTCAGTAGGAAGATTGTAGCCCTTACGTTTGTGGTCAGGATGCACCCTTACCCTTTGTCATGCTGCTGTCTTTGCCAAATGGTGTTGACCTTGGAGCTATGCAGGCACCATCAAATGGGAGATCAATCAGCTACAACCCTAAGAACCCCTGGTAACCTCTGGAGGAACCCTACAGTTACATGGTATCCTGGTTGAGAATGGCTTCCCCAGACTAAACAAGCAGTGAACCCTTGCAGTGTGGTGAAGCCCCAACTGCAGATTTCCCAGAGTTCGACATTAAAGAACACTCTTGAACATATAGCATTAGCATCTCCAGCTCCACTATTGAATGAAACAGTGAAAGAAAATTGATGCAACTCTGAAAGCATCTGAAAACAATAATATGAGGAAGAGAGGAACTGAGCAATTATCACTTGCTTCTGATATGCGGGGACTTGCTGTTTGACAGGGCCTGGTTTTTACCACCATGCTCTTATAGATTATATGTGCTCCTGAATACTTCAAAGATTCTGTTTACTAGAAAATCTCAGTTGAAAGCTCAACTGCAGTCAAATGCTTTGTGCATTTAAGCACCTCCTATTGTACTCTCCATAATATAATATTCGATAGAGGAGCCACTCATAATGGGCACAGCAGATGCCCAGAATAAGGAACCCAAGAGCAAACATCACACCAGTAGAGGCCCCTAGGGATGGTTTTACTATCTAGTACTTTCCAAAAACCAAAGGATTTGTTGTGGGTGGACAAACTAATACAATCCCCTAGTGATGGTTTTATTCTGTGGGCTACCCTTTACTATGTTGCGTTTGCAATTCGAAGATCTGGGGAAGCCTTTATGCTCCCATGTTAAATATTCCTAGAGCAAATTGGTTAGATATTTACCCTATGGCTATAGGTATGTGGAAACCTGACCATCACATGTATGTGAACTAGTTGGACATCTCATTCCAAAACCATGGGTTTTAATATAGAGTTGAGCCCATTTTGTGACTATAACTGGCTCCACCCTCCTGTGAGGTCTTTTCACAGTTTTGGAGGGTGTCTTTGGAAATTTGTACCATTCTGGGTGTTCAGGTACCATTATTGGATGAGAAGTCCTGGCTCACAATCATTGTCCGAAATAGTCCCAAAGATGCTCAGTAGGGTTGAGATCACTTGAGTTCCTCCATACCAAACTGGTCAAACCATGTCTTTATGTAGCTGGTTTTGTACACAGGGGTATTGTCATGCTGGAACAGAAAAGGGTCTTCACCAAACTATTACTACAAGGCTGGAAGAGCACAATTGTCAAAAATGTATACTGAAGTCTTAACATTACCCTTCACTAGGAACACCGAAACTCTACTTGATTTTGGAATGAGGTTATTCAGGGGTCCACAAGCTGTGTGCAGCACAGTGGCTTAGTGGTTAACACTCCTGCCTTGCAGCACTGGAGTCCTCCGGGTTGAGTCCTGGCCAGGACACTACCTGCATGGGATTTGCATATTCTCCCTGTGCTTGCATAGTTTTCCTCCCACACCCCAAAGACATACGCTGGTAGTTTAATTGGCTCCCATATATATTGGCCCTAGTAGGTATGTGTTCATGTGAGAGAGGGACCTTAGATTGTAAGCTCCTTTGAGGGCAGGGACTGATTTGAATAGAATAGTATGTAAAAGCACTGTGTAAATTGATGGCGCTATATACAAGGGCTGTACTGAAATAATGCAAAAGTGGGCAAAACTATTTTTTATAAACTTACTTAGTTTGTTCAATTTCCCATGATAGTAGAGTAACTCCCTCTCTATAGTAACTTTTTCTTTTTTCATTGCAGGTAAATAATTAATTCCAAGCAGAACAATGTGCCATCATAGAGTTCTTGATGAAGGTGCGGTGCAGGCTACAGAATGTTTATGGAGGTGACACCATTGACGAGTCAGCAATGACAAGACATTACTCTTGTCAATGGTGTAATCTCCATAAACATTCTGTAGCCTTCTGTGGATGTTGGTCAGTCTGCATCTCTCCATCAAGAACTCAATGACAGCACATTGCTTCTGCTTGGAATCCATAATTTACTTGCTAAATGCATGTAATAATAATGTATAGTATTTTTTTTTCATTGAATAAGCCCAATATATAATGTTACTATTGTATTGATACTTAGAAGATTGCTCAACTTACTGCCCTTCTTTACATTAACATGGCAGCTATAAACAAATTATTTATCTGAAATGCTTCTTCTGCAAATACTACCTCATATTAGGGGTGGGTGGACTAGGGCAAACAAGGCCCCATGTTTAGTATTAAGGGAGAATTAGTGCTCCATTGTTGGTGTCAGTGGGAGGAATAGGGCCCCACTGTTGGTGTCATTGGCAGGAATAGTGCCCAATTGTTGGTGCCAGTGGGAGGAATAGTGCCCCATTGTTTGTGTCAGTGGGAGGAATAGTGCCCCATATTTTGTATTGGGGGAAGAATAGTGCTCCATTGTGGTATCAGTGGGAGAAACCGTGCCCCACCATTCGTGTCAGTGGGAGGAATAGTGCCCCACCATTGGTGTCATTGGGAGGAATAGTGCCCCATCATTCGTGTCAGTGGGAGGAATAGTGTCCCACCATTGGTGTCATTGGCAAGAATAGTGCCCCACTGTTGGTGCCAGTGGGAGGAATATTGCCCCATCTGTGTCAGTGGGAGGAATAGTGCCCCACCGTTGGTGTCATTGAGAGGAATAGTGCCCCACTGTTGGTGTCAGTGGGAGGAATATTGCCCCAATGTTTGTGTCATTGGGAGGAATAGTGCCCCATATTTTGTATTATGGGAAGAATAGTGCCCCATTGTGGTGTCAGTGGGAGAGGGTTAACTGTGTGCTGTGTGCAGCGTGTGTGCTTTACACTGTAAGCACATTGCTTTGTGTGCAGGAGCTGACAGGTCTCTCCCCCGTCAGAGATATTCTGCGATCACCGGGTGCCGGCGAGTAATCATCTTCCGGGACTCGGTGATTGACAGCCGAGGCTGCAAATGACGGCCTATCCGGAACGGCAAAATCGCATAGAAATACTGCTACAGGGAGGCACGGAACCGGTTAAGGGGAACTGCACTGCACCTGAGTACCACAAACCAAAAATGCTATATAATTTATTTTTAATATTCAAACCAAACTCCATCCATGTCTCCAGCTTTATTTTGCTGAGAAATTATTTCGAAACACACCTCCTGACATTTCTGGCAGTAGCCATCTTGAGTAAGGGCAGATGATCCATGTAGCAATTGGTTCCTGGAATCCATCTGTGTTTAACTCAGGCATTGGCTGAGCTGAGAACCCTCCCTCCCCTATCAAAGACTCCTGGGATGTATGACATATTTTGCCCAGGCATGGAAACCAGGAAGTAAATGAAGAAATGCCAAAAAAGGTTAAACAAGTAAATACGATATACTTTCCTATCTATTTACTCATGCTAGCAGCAGAAGGATTAGAAATAGTCTATGTTGATTGAGGGAGTTTAGTTCCACTTGAAGCTGTATGCATTAAAAAACTAAAGCAAAAAATAACAAGACCAATAACCAGTGATTCCCCCGCAGCTCTTTTTTATGTTACTAGATGTCCTCAGTCTTATTTACGAGCATCATTAAAGCCACTTCCTCTGAGCCCAGGTTGGCTGGAGCCACCACCAGCCTGTGACTGGACTGTGAAAGGAGAAGCAGCACAGTGATAAGCTCATCATTGTCACTCTTCTTTCTCTTCCTAGCAGCATACTGCTTGTCAGCACATGAACTGTTTGGCTCCTTTTATTACTTTCTCCTGTCACACTCCAGCCCTGCTGTACAAGGTCTGCTAGAAGCTGATACCAGGTCAGATTCAGTTCTGCTATAGAGCACAGTCTTTCTCTGCTGCCTCATCTTTCTCTGCTGCAGTTTCACCTTCACTTACAAGTCTCATCTCCACCCCCCACCCTGTAAGTAGGGAGTGAAAGAAGAATCTGCAGACGGATGAGCTTACTCTGTTGTGTCCTCCTATCAGCATGCTCCATGCGCTACAAGCCCAAACAGCTCTGCTGTACAAGAACTGCAAAAGGCTAATATCAGGTCAAATTCTGGTACATTACATTGCTAGCATTCAAAAGAAAAACACATCTAATAGTGTATAAATTATTACCGCATTAATTTGTATCTGGTTTATCTGCGTAAAGTTCAGCTCTAGCCCAACTCCAGTATAAGTAAAAACCCTCCCTTGCAGTGAGGCTGTGCATGCGCTGTAAGGGTTACATGCTCACCCAGGAGGTGCTGCTGCCCTATGCTTCATCAGTGGACTGTTTGTAGGCATCCTCATGTCCAATTCAGGGCTATAGGCCTTGCATTGGTCCTAATGACACGGCATCAAACTGGCAGCATGCAGGGAAGACGAGGCTCCGCTTCCAAAAGCAGTCTAACAGTGTGGAGGAACCTACAGGAGCAGAGGACTGGGTAAGTAAAATGGCTCTTCTACACCCCTACGACATGAACAAGCATTTAACCCAGGTGTGAGCAAACATCATCTCTCCGGCTGTTGTGGAACTACAAGTCCCATGACAGATTGCAAGACAGAAGCCATAAATACAACTCCCAGAGGCATGATGGAACTTGTAGTTCTGCAACACCTGGATGGCCAAAATTGCCCACCCATGATTTAACCCTTGCAGTTAAGTATAGCCCCACTTCGGGGGGGGGGGGGCTATTTTTCTGGAGTTCAGCTTTACTCATGCCATGTTACCAAACTACCTGCAGGTGATGCTGTAGAGAAGTATGCAATTGCTGCTCCCAGTTTCAGAAAAACCCAGTGAACCATAAAAGTAGGAATCCCTCTATTATTACCCCCAAACAAACCAGTGCTTTACTTCAAAACCCCTTTGACACATATTTTCAGTTTATCCTTATAATTGCATATAAAAGAAATCCTTACCTGGGACCAAAGGACTCCCATTGCCTGGGACAATAGCTTTCCTCTGCATGTTAGAAGTTTCCTTCAGGACCTTCTGAGCTGGAGAAGAGCGTCTGGCCTCCACATGTTTGGAACTGCTCACATTTTGGCTGGTTTGCTGCGGTCCTCCAATACTAAGGCTCCCTTGAGGTTTTTGGGCCTGTCCGTTATACCCCAAAAGGATCACCATCCACGCAACGAAGAGCAGCTTCATTTTGAGGAACTTGTCCCGATTCCAGGCTCGGCTCTTGTTATGTTGCTTCTCTGACCTGCAAAGCAACTGTGCAAACTTCTCAAAGCTCTACCCAAACTTTTCCAAGATGAAACCTCCCAAGAGAATTCAACTCCGTTCCCGTTCAGCGAATGTATTTTCTGTCCAAACAAACACTTGCATCAGTTGCCATTCCCCTTCAACGTTGGGTAGAAGAAAGCCTGGTATTTTTTCTCTACACCTTACAAGCATTGGTTGAGCCAGCACTTTTTTCTTCTTTTTTTTTTTTTGATCAAGCCGAGGTTTATGAGAGATTGGAATAACAGCAGAGGCAGTCAGTACTTTGGATATAAGGTTTCACAGCAGCATCTCCAAGCTAAGGTTTGCGGCCTAGTCTCCATGAATGGGGCTTCTGTTTGCTCATAAGCAACACGTCGAAGAAGGGGGAGACCGAGGAATTAGGCTTGAGCTAATACACAGCAAGCCTTTTCTGCTATTTCCTGTGTAGAGCTGCAGTGTAGACAGAGTTTTGGAAGTATAAAGAAATATAACACATTGCGAGTTTACCAGCCCAGCTTATAAGGCACAAAGTTTTATGGACGCCTATATCCCCACCTGGGCATCTGCTTCAATTACTTAAGACAACTTAAAGATTCTGTAAGCCTTGGGTAAACAACATTGGGGATTTAGAAGAACCTTCATATGTATTTATTTAGGTATCCCTTGCCTTATAAATAGAATTTTGTGTCTTTCAATTTGACTTATACGACTTGCCAACAAAGTGTAAACCTTCAGTGCAGTGCTTCCCAACCTCATTCCTTTAAGTACCCCCATCAGGCCATGTTATGGGAATTTCTCTTAGCTGCCTTAAATATCAAGTCATGGACATTGATTTAAAGCATCTGTACAAGGTGAATAAGTCCGGGAAACATGACCTGTTGGAGGTACTAGAGGTTTTGAGGGAGCATAATATGACGATACTTGAACACAAATGAGCTGCATGGCCTAGTTGCCAGAAAGAAGCCTTTACTGTGCCAATGCAACAAAAAGTCCAGTTACATTATGGCCAACAACACCTTGACATGCCTCACTAGACTTTTTTGTGGCATTGGCACAGTAAAGACTTCTTTCTGGCACTTGACCACTCAACTCGTCATATTGTGCTCCTTCAAAACAATCACAATGTATTTTTCCAGAGCAGCCTGTATTTCTCCTGGGGTTACCTGTGGGTTTTTCTTTGTATCCAGAACAATTATTCTGGCAGTTGTGGCTTCAATCTTACTTGCTCTACCTGACCTTGGGTTGGTATCGAGAGATCCCCGATTTTCCACTTCTTAATAGGTGATTAAACCATACTGACTGGCATATTCAAAGCTTTGGATATCTTTTTATATCCTTATTCACCTTTATAAAGTTGTGTTACCTTGTTACACAGGTCTTTTGACAGTTCTTTTCTGCTCCTCATAGCTCAGTATCTAGCCTGCTCAGTGCATCCACGTGAGAGCTAACAAACTCATTGACTATTTATATACAGACACTAATTGCAATTTACAAGACTACAGATGTGGGAAACTTACTTTTAACTTCCATTTTAACCTGTGTGTGTCTGTACCAAGGCCAAACATTCCAGGGGATGGAAACTTTTGATCAGGACCATCTGGGTGATTTCTGTGATCATTATGATCCTAAATAAAAGACAGTTTTTTTTTTTGGCATGATCAGTCATATTTTCAATATCAATGCCAAAATTTTAGGATTTCTTCCATGCTGTGCAAACTTTTGAGCACAACTGTAAATAGGCAAATACATGCATTTGACTATTTACCTTTGTGAGTAGTTTGTCATTCTTTTTTATCTCTTCATTAGAGTCTTACGCACCAGGCTGGTTACGCACTACATAATGCACTAGGCTGGTGCGCTTCCTTCCTATGTTTGTCTTGTAGCAGAGTCTATTTAAGACCAGAGGCGGACTGACAACTCATGGGGCCCCCGGGCAATAGGGAATCATGGGGCCCCTATGTCTCGCCCACACTCAAAAAAAGCCTATAAAAGGTACCAGGGGCATTTCATGGGGCCCCCTACTGACCCCGGGCCCTTGGGCAGTGCCCGAATGGTCAGTCCGCCCCTGTTTAAGACCCTGACTCCCAGGCTTGGTGAGCATTTCACGTGTGGGTAGTGTAGGGACAGGTCACCCATCTGTCAGGGACAGTAATTAGTGGCAGGGAGAGGTTCTAGATGGGTAGGGAAAGAGCAGGGACATGCCATCCTTCATGGTAGCCTCCCAGTTTGGGTACTGACTGGCCAGGCCACATTCTACCCCTAAAGATGGACACTGCTGGTGCACCTGAAATCTACTGTTATACTCTTCGCTGAATGGTTTTTTGAGTGCACCTGGTCGGGTTGTCTCCCAGCCATATAGTTGTGCTTGGTTGAACTTTATTTTCAATACGGTTCTGTTACCGCAACTGGACTATTTTTTTTTTTTTTTGTTCAGATCATCTTTATTAAACTTTTCTCTTTTCTTTTCCATTTTCACAAGAAAACATACAAAAAAAAATTACACTTCACAATAATCAAGCTTTTAGCTCCAGTTATCTTAATATTTAAATATTTCATAGTCTACAATATATACATATATATTTTCCAACAGACTCTTAAAAATCCTATCCTTTCAAGTGTCTTGAACTAAATTATATACAACAAATAAATATTAACTGATTTTCCTATAAGTTAAATACACCCTTTATTTAAGACTCTAAAAAGCTGAGAGATTCTCCCAAAATTTCCATTTACTTAATAATTATTCAACTTTCCAAGTGTACTATATCCTTACACTCCTATTGACATCTGTGACCAACCCCTGTTTTCCATCCACTAATTTCCACTTGCTTTAACCAGTTCTGCACCACCCTATAGCAGAAATACTGCTACAGGGCGGCACGGGTACGCAAAATCACGTATATATACATGATTTTGCAGTTCCGGGTAGGGGGCGCATGCGCGCCCTGCCTACGCCGCGATTCACAGCCTCGGCTGTCAATCACCGGGTCCCGGCTGGTGATCGCCGAGTATCTCCAATGGGTGAGAGACCTGTATGTAAACAATACAGATATCTCCCCTGTAGGCTCCTGCACACTTCTTTGTATGACTTTGCATAGCAGAGCCATACAAAGCAGTGTGCTTACAGTGAAACACACACACAGCCCCTGTAATGAAACGGAACACAGTTAACCCTTTAATCACCCCAGATGTTAACACCTTCATGCCCAGTGCCATTAGTACAGTGTCAGTACTTTTTATTAGTACTGATCACTGTATTGGTGTCACTGGGGATGTCAGTGACACCGAGTCAGTTCCCCCCAGTATTAGGATGCCCACTGCAGTCCCGCTATAAGTCCCTGATCGCCGCCAGTACTAGTAAAAGAAAAAATAAGAAAAAAAATTTCACCTTCATGCCCAGTGCCAGTAGTACAGTGTCAGTACTTTTTATTAGTACTAATCACTGTATTGGTGTCACTGGGGATATCAGTGACACCAAGTCAGTTCCTCCCAGTGTTAGAATGCCCACTGCAGTCCCACTATAAGTCCCTGATCGCCGCCAGTACTAGTAAAAGAAAAAATAAAGGAAAAAAATTTCAGTATACCGCCATTTGTAAACGCTATAATTTTCACGTAAACCAATTAATTTACACGTATTGGGATTTTTTTTTTTAGCAGACACGTAGCAGAATAAATTTTGGCCTAAATTTATGATGAAATTTGATTTTTAAATTTTTTTTACTGGACATGTTTAATAGCAAAAAGTCAAAAATATAGTTTTTTTTTTTCTCAGAATTGTTGGTCTTTTTTTATTTATAGCGCAAAAAAATTAAAACCGCACAGGCGCTCAAATACCACCGAAAGAAAGCTCTATTTGTAGGAAAAAGGATGTAAATTTAATTTGGAAGCAGCGTTGCATGATCGCGCAATAGTCAAATAACACAGCGCCGTAACACAAAAAATAACCTGGTTAGGAAGGGGGGGGGGGGGAATCCTCTGGAGGGCAAGTGGTTAATCCCTCAACTACTAGTGCACTGCCCTCAATATTATTTAAAAAAAAAAAGAAAGCCCTTATGTGCTTCGCCCTAAGAACATGTCCCTAACTAATTGTACAGGATTTATTCCAGGTATGTCCAGACAGTTACAAACAGAATATCTGGTTTATCAACATAGGGGATGTCCAGATAAATTTACTAAACTGTGGTGTAAGACTTCATTTACTGTTTTTACCCATAGAGAGTGAGTTGGGGGAGCTGTGGAGATCCATTTCTGCGCTATCAATTTTCAATTTAGCAAGTGAAGGATCACCATAAAAGTCTGGGGGGTATATGCTTCTGTATCCAGCCACCCCAATACACATATCTTGGGTTCCATTGGAATGTTAACTCTAAACACCTAATTAATAATGTCCAATACACAAGCCCAGTATCTAACCAACTTAGGACATCTCCACATCATATGTACCAACGGCCCGATATCCCTTTCGGAGTATTTACTGTGGCTGTAGTTCCCCACACACCTTTACCAAAAAATTGCCTATGCAGGTAAGGGGCGCATGTAAATAAAGCCAACTGTGCAGCACGGTGGCTAAATGGTTAGCACTTCCACCTGGCAGTACTAGGGTCTTTGGTTCGAATCCCACCCACGGCACCTCCTGGCTGGAGTTTGCATGTTCTCCCTGTGTCTGCGTGAGTTTCCTCCCACACTCCAAAAACATGCTAATTAATTGGATCCTGTCTAAATTGGCCCTAGTATGTGTATGTATGAATGTGAGTTAGGGACTTTAGATTGTACACCCCTTGAGGGTTAGGGACTGATGTGAATGCACAATATATATGTAAAGCACTGCATAAATTGATGGCGCAATATAAGTACCTGAAATAAATAAATAAACTGTGTAGCTTTGACCAGAGGTGAATAATGCCCTTGCTACAGGTGTAGGCCATCTTCATACCTTCCAAAGTCTGGCTGAAAAACTCAGAGATGGCATCTCTTGTCCTGCCTTGTTGCTAGGATGTTGCTAAGACACTCCCAGCTGTTGCTGTCACCTCCATCATCACAGAACATGAGCTTTGTGTGTTTCTTCCAGATCTATGCAGTAATACAGTGTAAAATGTTTCCTCCGTGTACAAGTTTCCTGTAATAAAGACCGGTCACTGCTTCTCTGTCTCCTTGTGCAGGGTGACTGGTCTTCTCTCCACTCCCTCCTGTAGTTCTTTGCAGGCAACCTCTATTGAGTGGAGGCTGCTGGGTTCCTCGCACACCTCTGCTCTCTGCCCAGGCTATGTGCTGCACAGGAATGATGCCACTGCTACTTTTACAAGATAATATATGGGTTTCACGATGCATTTGGTGCACACAAAGTGCTTTGATAGAAGAAATACCTTAACATCAGAAGTCCCCCCAACCCATCACATTAGTTTCCCGCTTTCACATCAGAAGCACCCCTTTACATCATAGCCCCCCCCCTCCTTTCAGAGTCGCTCTATTCACATCAGAAGTCCCCCCCATCACATCAGTGTCCCTCTATTCACATCAGAAGCCTCCCTCCTTTCAGAGTCCCTCTATTCACATCAGAAATCCCCCCAACCAATCACATCAGTGTCCCTCTTTCACATCAGAAGCACCCCTTTACATCATAGCCCCCCCCCCCTCCTTTCAGAGTCGCTCTATTCACATCAGAAGTCCCCCCCATCACATCAGTGTCCCTCTATTCACATCAGAAGCCTCCCTCCTTTCAGAGTCCCTCTATTCACATCAGAAGTCCCCCCACTCCCCATCACATCAGTGTCCCTCTATTCACATCAGAAGCCCCCTCACTCCCCATCACATCAGTGTCCCTCTATTCACATCAGAAGCCCCCCTCCTTTCAGAGTCCCTCTATTCACATCAGATGTCCCCCCACTCCCCATCACATCAGTGTCCCTCTATTCACATCAGAAGCCCCCCTCCTTTCAGAGTCCCTCTATTCGCATCAGAAGTCCCCCCACTCCCCATCACATCAGTGTCCCTCTTTCACATCAGGAGCTCCCTCCCTTTCCATCATAGCCCCCTTTATCAGAGGCCTCCTATCACATCAGAGTTGCTGTGAACCAGATAAAATCCTTTGGGGGGCAGTGGGTGTGGCCCATGACCTGTAGTCTGGGGATCCCTGTCATAGAGTACATGCTGGTAGGTTAATTGGATCCTGTCTAAATTGTCCCTAGTATGCAGGGGCGGACTGACAACTCAAGGGACCCCTGGGCAATAGGAAATCATGAGGCCCCTGTGTCCTTGCCCATACTCAAGCACCCATAAAAGCCTATGAAAGGTACCAGGGGCATCTCATGGGGCCCCCTACTGACCCCAGGCCCTCGGGCAGTACCCGAGTGGCTAAATGGTCAGTCCGCCCCTGCTAGTATTTGTATGTATGAATGTAAATTAGGGACCTTAGATAGTAAGCCCCTTGAGGGTTAGGGACTGATGTGAATGTACAATATATATATATGTAAAGTGCTGCGTAAATTGATGGCGCTGTATAAGTACCTGAAATAAATAGAGTGTTACACTGTTCAACAAATTTTTATTTTTTGCCAGTTTTGGAAACAAAAGGATCCATTTCTTAATGAATTTCACATTCTGAGTTCAAATATAACAATGAAATTTGTCAATTGGCTCTAGTTTTTCTGTAAACGGAAAGTTTTCTACTATAGGCGTAATGACTACATAATGCACAATAATTATATAGATAGATGTCTTTCCACAAATATAAAGCAAGTGATATTGACTATATAACAAAGCCTAAATGGCATAACATATTGCATAGGATTACCAAGAAAAATTATAGCCATAAGCTAAGTTGAATCATTTTAATACTTAGGATTCTCACTAGTTTTGTCTTCAGTTTGTGTCGGTTTTGCTTCTCTTGGCTTTTCTCTTGTATTCGAGGAAAGGGCTATCTCTTACAACTGCACGTGACTACATGCTTCAGGTTCTTCCTCACTTGACTCAACCACGAAGGATTCTGGTGCTTTAGGAATTGGTAGCCCCTCTCCATGAGGAACCGGACGTATTTCCGATGGAATATTTTGATAGTGCACAGATAACTTTTTCTTCTTATTTAGCCCTTTTACAATTGGAGGCACCATACAAAAGTAACAATTACTAACACGATCTGTTGGCTCTCTCCAAATCATTGGCACAGCGAAAGGCATAGATGCCTTTTTTCCATTCAACCATTGCTCCAGTGCCGTCCCACAAGAATTGCAGCATATATGTGGTGCCCAGCTCTTGTCCTGGTCTCCTATCTTGCAGCCAAAATACAAGTTGTAGGCTTTCTTAATCATTCCTGTTATCCTCCTTTTTTGTGAGATAAAAGTTATTTCACCGCAGATATAGCAGAAATTATCTGCTTTATTCACACAAGTTCGAGGCATTACTGAGTAGCCTATATAAGCATAAAACGAAATGTAAAGACGCTGTCGAACTACAATCAGCTACAGATACTGCAGCTTTTATGCAGTGAAGTGATGCAATTAAAGGCTAATATTGCATCATCTCAGTATACATGCAATTTTCTATTGGTCACCAGTATCAATTGCGCAATATGCAGCTGAAGTTGCATCATAATTTTGAATGGCTTACGTCATTAGATGGGTGAATATATCATGGAAACTAGAGCCAATCAACATTTTTTAAGGTCATTTTCATTTTCAGCACCCCAAAATTATGTAAGATTAGCTAATTTTATGCCCAAAACTTTTTACCTGTTGAACAGTGTTATTGGCAGAATCACCAGATAGAAATAAGTCCTAAATATAACACTAATGCAGCCACCACATCTAAGGACTGGTAGGCTGCATATATATTAATTTTTTGTAGTTGGGACAAGATTCCCTTCAATTCCCATAGTGCAACGCTGGAAAATTATAAAGAGAGTTTGGTTGGCTAATAAGGGCAATGCAATCTGCCTAAGACATCTTTTCCAGTGTTTAAAGTGTTTTGTTTCCTCAGATGTGCTTCATTGAACATGTCATGAAATTACAATTTACGAGAACATCTGCCATGACAGTGGGAATAGCAAAAAATGATTCTTTTCAAACAAAACAAGAGTCTCTGTTTATAGCAACCAATAACAGCATCTTTGGGATGTCACCATTTATTGTTGTCTGTAAATATTGGAAGAGACGAGTTCTGTTCCAGCGGAGTCATACCACAGTGTTTAAGAATCTGTAGATATTTGGAGATTTTTTTCATATAAATATATTGTCTATATACACAAGCACGGTATATTTAAAAATTATCTTGGAGTGTATACAGTGGAGCCTATGTAATGGGAACATCCGCTTCTTGAAATTTATATATATATATATATATATATATATATATATATATATATATACACACATACACAGTGCATCCAGAAAGTATTCCCAGCGCTCAACTTTTGACACATTTTGTTATGTTACAGCCTTATTCCAAAATGGATTAAATTCATTTTTTTACTCAACATTCTACAAACAATACCCCATAATGACAATGTGAAAGGAGTTTGTTTTGAAATCTTTGCAATTTATTAAACATAAAACACAAAAAAAACTACATGTACATAAGTATTCCCAGCCTTTGTTCAATACTTTGTTGAAGCATCTTTAGCACCAATTACAGCCTCGAGTCATTTTAAGTATGATGCTACAAGCTTGGCACACCTATTTTTGGGCAATTTCTCCCATTCTTCTTTGCAGTGCTTCTCAAGCTCCATCAGGTTGGATGGGGAGCGTCGGTGCACAGCCATTTTCAGATTTCTCCAGAGATGTTCAATCAGGTTCAAGTCTGGGCTCTGGCTGGGCCACTCCAGGACATTCACAGAGTTGGCCCGTAGCCATTCCTTTGTTATGTGGGCTGTGTGCTTAGGGTCGTTGTCCAGTTGAAAGATGAACCGTCGCCCCAGTCTAAGGTCCAGAGCGCTCTGGAACAGGTTGTCATCAAGGATGTCTCTGTAATTGCTGCATTCATCTTTCCTTCGATCCTGACTAGTCTCCCAGTTCCTGCCACTAAAAAAACATCCCCACAGCATAATGCTGCCACCACCATGCTTCACTGTAGGGATGGTATTGGCCAGGTGGTGAGCGGTGCCTGGTTTCCTCCAGACATGACGCTTGGCATTCAGGCTTTGTTTTATCAGACCAGAGAGTTTTGTTTCTCATAGTCTAAGAGTCCCTCAGGATGCACCAGAGCTCAATTTTGAGTGTCATGGTGTCAGTGTAGGAGCTGTGGAATGGACAGGCAGGCCTAATGGCAGGGTCACGCACCGACTGACAACAACCACCACCCACAGACCGGAGTCCCTCAGGGCGCGGAGTCTAAGCCCCAGGCTGCCCTTCACCAGGGCCCCTGATGGTGGGGACTTAATGCAGCCAGGAACCAGGTCGCGGACCCCGAGAAACCCCAGCTGCGGTAATGGCCGCCGCCAATGGCGTATAGCGAGTAGGAACCAGATGAGAATGATAGCGTAGTCGGACAGGCCGGGTCGATAACAGCGGGACAGACAGTACAGAACGGTAGACAAGAATACACGTGTCACAAGCCAGGTTCAGCAACGGGAGGTCAGATAAAGGGATAAGGCTGAGAATAGTCTTAGACAAAGCCGAGTCAGTTTCCAGGAGAGCCACGAGAGTAGAGTAAGAGCTTGCAACAACACTAACAAACAGGACACAAATGCAAAGAACAAGTGCAGACAACAGGCTTAAATGTGCTCAACCACACCCCTCTGGGGGATGGACCGCAGAGTCCTGAAAGCATAAAAGGCTCCCACCATGCTTTGCAGAAACCCAAGATGGATGCCAGCACATGGAGCAGCATAACCTCAGGGAAAAGGTAGGACCTTGACACATGGCAAAGGTTGGGAATACTTATGTACATTTTTCATTTTTTATTTTTAATAAATTGCAAAGATTTCAAAACAAACTTCTTTCATGTTGTCATTATGGGATATTGTTTGTAGAATGTTGAAGAAAAAATGAATTTAATCCATTTTAGAATAAGGCTGTAACATAACAAAATGCAGCAAAAGTTAAGCGCAGTGAATACTTTCTGGATGCACTGTGTGTGTATATGTGTGTGTATATATGTGCGCGCACACACAGTGCCTTGAAAAAGTATTCATACCCCCTGACATTTTCCACATTTTGTCATGTTACAACCAAAAGCATACATAGACCAACACAAAGTGGCACATAATTGTGAAGTGGAAGGAAAACAATAAATGGTTTTCAAAATTTTTTACAAATAAGTATATGAAAAGTGTGGCGTGCATTTGTATTCAGCCCCATTTACTCTGATACCCCTAACTAAAATCTAGTTGAAATAATTGCCTTCAGAAGTCACCTAATTAGTAAATAGAGTCCCCCTGTGTGGAATTTAATCTCAGTATAAATACAGCTGTTCTGTGAAGCCCTCAGAGGTTTGTTAGAGAACATTAGTGAACAAACAGCATCATGAAGGCCAAGGAATACACCAGACAGGTCAGGGATAAAGGTGTGGAGAAGTTTAAAGCAGGGTTAGGTTATATAAAAAATATCCCAAGCTTTGAACATCTCACGGAGCACTGTTCAATCCATCATTCGAAAATGGAGTATGGCACAACTGCAAACCTACCAAGACATTGCCATCCACGTAAAGTGACAGGCCGGGCAAGGAGAGCATTAATCAGAGAAGCAGTCAAGAGGCCCATGGTAACTCTGGAGGAGCTGCAGAGATCAACAGCTCAGGTGGGAGAATCTGTTCACAGGACAACTATTAGTTGCGTACTCCACAAATTTGGTCTTTATGGAAGAGTGGCAAGAAGAAAGCCCTAAGAAGTCCCATTTGCAGTTTGTGAGAAGCCATGTGGAGGACACCGCAAACATATGGAAGAAGGTACTCTGGTCAGATGAGACCAAAATTTAACTTTTTGGCCTAAAAGCAAAACGCTATATGTGGAGGAAAACTAACACTGCACATTATCGTGAAACATGGTGGTGGCAGCATCATGTTGCGGGGATCCTTTTTGTTCAGCAGAGACAGGGAAGCTGGTCAGAGTTGATGGGAAGATGGATGGAGCCAAATACAGGGCAATCTTAGAAGAAAACCTGTTAGAGACTGCAAAAAGACTTGTCCTGCTGGAAGGTGAACCTCCGCCCCAGTCTCAACAACCCTAAACATGCAGCCAGAGCTACAATGGAATGGTTTAGATTAAAGCATATTCATGTGTTAGAATGGTCCAAAGTTCAGACCTAATTCCAATGGAGAATCTTTGGCAAGAAATCACTGCAGTAGACACTGCTATTACAGTGGTTGCTGCTGGCTTTCCTGTCCCATGCAGAGCGGATGCCCTGCTGTATTGTGAACACAGAAGGTCATTTGTTCCACACAGGTGCCATTCAGAGAACACTATTCACTTTCTCAATGGTAGTTATGGCAAAACCTATAAAATAAACCTTTTTGGGGGTTTTTTTGGTAAGGATATTGCCCTAAGTAGGAGGTGTTCCTATTCTTAATGTCATGTTACTGGGCTATAGTTGCACAAACCTGAGTTGATAGATCTGCTTTCTGTAGACTTTAAGGTCATTGCGGGTGGGGTCTACTGCGCCCGGGCATTTAGGGCATCACTTGTGTGGTGAAAACTTATCAATGCCCAGGACCAGGCAGAGAATGCGGCCATGTGAAAAATCTCACATTAAGGCAGTTCCCCAATTTAGAGATGAGCCTCATTGTTTGTGGTAGTAAAGCGCAGAGTTCTGAGAAACAACTTGTCCCATGTCACCAGATGTGCTGAGCCTGCGTCCACTCCACCTGTCCGGCATACCTCTGTTACCTCACTCCCAGTAACAGATTGGGGTACTGCCGAGCACATAGCGTGGACCTCATTCATGCTCTCATTTAACGCTGTCCTTCCCGTAGACCAGGTCATAGATCTCCTTAACGCTAGTGTGCTCCTCGTTGCCATGGGAGACAGACTGCTAGGGAGGGAGTCATATCATCGCCCCCCTCGTTACCGAAGGACCTGTGACCTTACTAGGTACCACACTTAACGAATGGTTGCTTGTAGCTTCCTTGTCTTGCTGAGTTAACCTTTTGCAGTAGTGTTACTTCATACCCTGTAGTGCTTTTACACACCCACTTTCTTCAGAATACGCCAGAACCCAGCATGCACCCCTCTGAATAACTTCAGGCCAGGCTTAGAACGGTTAACAGAACTTTATGGAAGAAAGGCATCATGGCAATACAACATAAATGTCACATTCCTAAGTCTAACTAAAAGAGCATAGTGGCCCAGTCATACCTTCATGAGGTGAGATTCCATATAGGCATTGTCCATGACTTGGATACTGTCCTTGACTCCCAGTATCTTCAGCACTGTCAGCTCATGGGTGGGTCTCCATACCCTCGGCTCAACATACTCCACTCAACTTCTGGCTTTGGCTATGGAACCCCGCCGGTATTGGCGGTCCCCCTCTTTATATAACAGGTGGGCCCACCAAAACCAAAAGCCTAGGAAGTGAGCTGAACATAATTAACCCCTTCCTCAGCCTAGGCCAGCTGCTGGACCAATGACACACATTTGAACCTACTTTTGGGGACAATATGAATATTTATATATCACCCTGGTCATCCACTAGGGGGTCTGTTGTCAGTTGTGCATGCTGGGGAGGATATAAATACTCGAGCGCACCTTCCTTAAGTTCTTTTGCTTCTAAGGGTTTGCTTGCAACGTATGTGTGTACAGCTGTTCTTTAACCTCCCAGACCTGCGGCCTGGGGGTACACATGCTTGAAGAAGAAAAGTCTGAGTTTAGGGCACTGCCTTACCAGATTGTTTGACCAGGAATCTTGGATAGGAGCACCAGGGAGAAACTATTGTCTGCTGAAAGAGTGTCCACAGAAGCTAGGTATGAAATTGGACATGGCAGGAAGTTTGGTGGCCCGTCCAGAAGGTTTGTGTACTGCAACTGCTCTCCAGTCTGGCTTAAAGCTCATTTTCTGTATTGACTGTAAGGATTCTATATCTGCTTATGGTTCTTGTTCGGCATCATGTGCCCTAATCCCTCTCTCTCAGGATTTTCAGATCAACTAAACTCTATTTCAAATGTGACTGGCTCCCAATTCTTCAGACCCCACAAACTGTCAAGAATCCAGCAATGCGAATCTTCAGCCCACAAGACCACTAGGGGTCCCTAAAAGCCTCTAAGGGGTAAGGGTGGGCAGAAGACAACACACATCTTTGTGTTGTCCTACACTGAATACATGTGCATTGTATTGCACTGGCAAGTTGTGCTGGGGTGCTCTTCCAAACAAATTGTGTTACCACAAATCGCAATCAGTTTTGTGCACTACTGCGTATTTTGCCATGCACTCCTAGCCTTAATGAGAAGAATAATTTTGACATGCATTGATAAAATGATCTACAGCTACATTTCCTTGAAAATAATTTTATCTTTTTGGAAATGATGTGTCACGTTGTTGCAGAAGTTAAAGGAGACCTGTCATAACAAAAAACATGAAGACAGCCTCTGGCGATTTCTCCTTCTAAAAATGCCAGTAATCCCCCTGTTATTTTGGCTCTCTATCTTCAATATTTTGAGCCTCTGATCCAGGACAACTTTGCGGATAAAGAGTTCTGACTTTATTTTGACTTTGCAGCATATTGGTTCTCGGTCACTGTCTTGGAAAGTTTTGAATCCAGGGGTCAACATCACAGCCAAGTAACTAGAACTTTCAAAAGGTCAGCAACTGCTGTGCCTGTATTTTTCATGATGGTTTACTTTAAAGTGACCCTGTCAGTTTCTAGGATAATACATCTAAAAGTCCTTTATTATAGAAGAGGTATCATACTCACTTCTCTGGTCACTTGTGACTGTATCCTTGCCCCCATTATACTCTTTAGCATTCAACACTTCCTGAAGTTGTAGACCCCTGTTACCCTCGTGGCATGCTGTGGTTCCATCCTCCAACATCCGTACAGAGTCCTGTAATGATGTAGAGGTTGGAGGATGGAAGCACAGAACATGGTGGGGGAGACAGGCATTCAACACTCCCAAAAGTATCAACAGCTGAAGGGTTTTATGGGAAGGTAGTAGATATTGACTGCAGAACTCAGCAGTAATGTAGGGGTCACAGAGAGTGGAATTACAGTGGGACATAGGCAGGGCCATCTTTAATATTTAATATAAGAGTATTGACTGTGCTTGGATAACCCTCTAAAAGCAGCCAGCATAAATTTGAATGACCACAAATAAAACATAGTATATATACATATGCAGCGCTCAACAACTAAAAGTCCATATAGTATGAAAATCTTCATTCAAGATAAAGAATAAGTCCCAACACCAGCCTAAGCGTAGAGATGTTCAAATACTGCACCACAGTGATAGAGCCAAGCATCTTACCAGGAGTTAATACCCTCAAATTACAGAGTGGTCATAATTGCCCTCTCCATCCTCCACCCTCTCCATCACGACCAACAAAGCTACCATCAGTCCCACCACGCAAGCCAAGGTCCTAGGTGTCATCCTAGACTCTAACCTGTCCTTCCAACCCCATGGCCAGTCGCTGACTACCGCATGCAGGTTCCACCTCCGCAACATCTCCAAAATACGATCGTTCCTAACCCCAGACACTACTAATCAACTCGTTCACTCCCTTATTATCTCACACCTGGACTACTGCAACTCCCTTCTCACCAGCCTACCCAAAAACAAGCTATCCCCACTCCAGTCTATCCTTAACTCAGCGGCCAGACTCATCCACCTTACCAACCGATCCACTTCTGCCACCCCCCTCTGCAAATCCCTTCACTGGCTCCCGATTGCCCAACACATCAAATTCAAACTGCTAACACTGACATACAAAGCCATTCATAACGCTGCCCCAAACTACCTCACCGACCTGATACCCAAATACCACCCAACCCGTACTCTTCGCTCCTCACAAGACCTCCTACTCTCTAGCTCCCTGGTCTCCACGCCCGACTGCAGGTCTTCTCCAGAGCTTCCCCCATCCTCTGGAACTCACTTCCCCAATCCATCAGATTGTCCCCTACCCTCCTCACATTTAGGAGCACCGTGAAAACCCATCTTTTCAGGGAAGCCTACCCCACCCCCACCTAACAGCCGATCCCCTCCACTCCTCACTCCATTCCATCCCCCACAGCCATCTCCTCCTGTATCACCATCCCCTCCCTCCTAGACTGTAAGCTCGAAAGGGCAGGGCCCTCTAACCCTCATGTATCGTGTATTGTTTTGCTACTGTATTGTCTCATGTCTTGTCCCCCATTCTAATGTACAGCGCTGAGCAAACCCTTTGGCGCTATATAAATACTCTATAATAATAATAATAATAATAATTGCTTGATGTATTAGTGAACACTTTGGCTCCATATTGGCTTTACCTGTCTCAGTCTGAAAAACCTTCAAAGATGGATCATCAGACTCCATACAATGTGGCCCAGAAATATCACTCCAGAATAGTAAGAAGAGTGAACATCATATAGATAAAAATGGATCTGTGATGTATTATGGCAGCACGCTGGACACCATGGCCATCTTAATGGTTTGTTTACACGCACTTTTCTACTGAAAACCATGTGAGTGCAATAATTTTAATAACGGTTATATTTTGGAACGTACTTCACTACGGGATATCTTTTCCATTTATATTATCCATATGAGGTACACTCTTCTTGCTATTTTGGAGTGATATTTCTGGGCCACATTGTATGGAGTCTGGTGATCAATCTTTGGAGGTTTCTTGACTGACTGAGACAGATAAAACCATATGGTGCCAAGGTGTTCACTAACACATCTTTAATATTGCAGAAACAATTAAACAAGAGCAGTGGCCTAGCGCATTATCCCAGATACCAGTTTATTGAATTGTAATTAAAATATACTCACAAGCAAGAGGTGACAAATCGCATAACATATGACAGTCACTAGATGCATTCTCCATATAGCACCAAGGGCTCTGATGTAAAAGAAGTGTCATCCAAGGGCCAAAGAAAGGCTGACACGTTTTGAGGGAACCCATGTATTATATTGTTTTTCAAGATTTGTAACATGCCCGGCAGGGAATCTCACTGGCCAGGGCACTTAAAACAGTTCAGATTAGAGAGTCAGCTGTGTGTAGGCTTAAGCTGAAGACAATGTCTGACAAGGAGAGCGATGTGCGGCCTGGCCAGGTCATCCCAATGGGGAACTTTCTGAAGATACAGACCTCCCTCTGCTTACCCTACTGCTCCAGAACCTCTCCCTATCACTAGAGTTGTCCCTGACAGATGAGGTTCCTGTCCCTACACTAGCCACTCGTAAAATGCGTGCCAAAACCCGAGGGCAGGGACCTAAAAAGACTCTGTGTGACCCAAGATGGCCGTCCAGCTCACCTGGATCCAGCATACCCAACTGGATCGCTGCTCCAGGGGACCGAGGAAACTATAGAGAAACCCAGTTTCTCTCGACTTCCTTCCCCAGCTGCATTGACATTACGGACGAGCACCACCTGCAGTGGAGACTGTAGACTGCACCTGCCTACAGGTTGCAACACTGAAACAAAGGGTAAGATAGGAGATACAGTTCACCAGAATGATGAGCATTCTAACTCTTCTAAATCGAGAATTTTCCAGCTGCTATTTTGTACAACCTGAGTCTGACCATAGAAAAACTCAAGAGCTCAGTGCAACTAAGAAGAGTTCATTTCTAGTGTTGCATTTGTGATGTTGATACCACCTGTTCCTGTGGCGCAATCAGTATTCCCATTATCCAAACGTGGTTTGGTCAAACTGCACACAATCCTGGTCTTAGGTTTGCCCTGTAGTTGATGTCTTCTTTTCTGCCTCTGAGCAGCAGTATGTTTACTATGTTGCATCCGCCCTTAATGTTTTCCAAAGAAATACTGTATTTTATCTTGGCTTTTCTTTCAAGTAAATATATTTACTTTCTTTTATAGAAGAATTCCAGCTGTAGTATAATCCATAGGAACACTATCTCTGCTCAATAGACTAAGCAGAGCAACTCAGGAAATGAGTCAATGCTCTCTTAATGTGACTCCTTGCTCACGGAGTGTATATTTCTTACTGTAACCCCTCTGCAGGTTCCTAATGTCCTCTGGACCCCACAGCCTTTTATTTCCTGTGACCTTTTAGCATGTTCTGAATAGCACCAGGATTCCACAGAAGGTTCTTGATGGCCTCTGAATCATGCAATTTGTTATTTCCTGTGACCTCTCAGCAGGTTCCTAAATTCTTCTAGACCCCACAGTTTATCTGAGTCCTCTCTGCAGGTTCTTAAAGATGAATTCCAGGAGTTTTGTTTTCCTATGCAGTGGGACTATGCCCACACTGCATGGGTTAACTGCTCATCTTTTGTGTAGGGGATTGCAGAACAAAGATAAACTTACCTAATCAGCCAATCCTCTGAGCACAAGACTGATTCCTGCTGCTTCTGCCCCCCCTGAACGCTAGCGGTCTTGTAAATAGACTGTTCTTGACATCATCATGCCCATAGACAGACTCTGGATGTGAGGATGGCAGGAACAGTCCACCTCTGGACATGAGGAGCGCTGTTTTTCAAAGGGAGGATCAAATGATTGGGTAAGTATAGCCTTTTGGTGAGCCCTTGGACAAAACTAGCATTGAACCCATGCAGTGCGGGCACAGCCCACTGCATGGGGGAAAATGTTCATGCAGTTCAGGTTTACTGTCATCTGTTGCCCACAGATTTTGGTTTTCCCTGACCAGTTAGCAGGTTCCTAATGTCCCCAGAACACCAAAGCTTTTGTTTTGTCCTGTGACCCCTCAGCAGGTTCCCAAAGTCCTCAGGACACCATAGATTTTGTTACTTCCTGTGACTCTTCAGTAGGTTCTTGATGTTTCCTGAACCCCGCAGCTTATTTCCTGTGACCCCTCAGTAGGTTCCTAATGTCTTCTGGACCCCTCAGGAGGTTTTTGATGTCCCCTAAGTCACATGGCTTGGTATTTCCTGTGACTTCTCAGCAGGTTTTAGATGTCCCCAGGACCCCACAGCTTTGCAAGTATCTCCTCATAATATAAAGTCATGGGCAAAAATATTGGCACCCCTGCATTTTTGTCAGATATGCACCACTTCGCCCAGAAAATTGTTGCAATTACAATGTTTAGGCATTCTCATATTTGTATCTTCTATTGTTTGTATATTGCTTTGAAAAACTATTCATACCCCTTGAAATTTTCCACATTTTGCCATGTTATAGCCAAAAATGTAAACGTATTTTATTGGGATTTTATGTGATAGACCAACACAAAGTGGCACATCATTGTGAAGTGGAAGGAAAATGATTAATGGTCTTCAAAATTTTTTTACAAAAAAATACCTGAAAAGTGTGGCATGCATTTGTATTCAGCCCCCTTTACTCTGATACCACTACCATGGGGATACCACTTGGCCATCCCCAAACTCTTCCTACAGAGTTGGGAGAATTAAATTGTCCAAAATGTCTTGGTATGCTGACGCCTTAAGAGTTCCCTTCACTGGAACTAAGGGGCCAAGCCCAACCCCTGAAAAACAGCCCCACACCATAATCCCCCCTCCTCTTCCAGTTCGTCACATCTGCTCCACTGTATCCACTCCACTCCAAGGTACCCTCAATGGCTTGAAAGTCTAGTAACATCTGAACTTCATGCAGATAAAAAAGACAAAAGAATGCAGTTCTGTAGTGATTAATACATCAGCAAATGTATTTTATTAAATGCAAACAGTGAAAGTACCAGAATTTGGCCTAGTATTTGCCTATAGCAGTCCTGAGTCTAGAAAGAAGGAGGAAAAAGCAGCAAAAGGCACCAATCAGGTTTTTTGCAGTGCCAATAGCATACTGATAGAAGAAGAGAGAAGAGTAATAGATTACATAGCTCCCCACTGTCCCTGATTTGAAGAACCTGTCCCTCTTTTTTTAACCAAATTATACTCTCTTTCCTCCTCATTAGTAAACCATACATCCAACCAATAAATTCATTAGTTTGAAAAGCTAGTATAAAGAAAAGTAATAGTGAAAAAAAAAATATTGGGTGGTGCATCACATTGTCCTTTGCCTATGTACTTTTCACTACAAGGCTTCCCTCTTTCCCATCTCAGAAAGCTAAGAGGAATGAGGTTAGCTCATCAGTATGGTGCTTCTTCTTTCATTGTCCAATCACAGGGTGGAGGTAGAGAGGAAACCTAAAAGTGAAAGTGAAACTGCAATAGAGAAAGATGAGACATCTAACTTTGCCAGGCAGGGCTGTGCTGTATGAAAGAGCTGTGTAAATCTCAAGAAAGGATGCGCAAAACTACAAATCCTTTGACCGTTAAACAGTGTATTTAGCTTTTTGTCTGTAGTTCAACTTTATGCATACTTACATAGTTACATAACCACAACCATAACATAGGGGAGATGTGTACTGTAGTGTAAAGAGAAGAATTGGGCAGGGCTGATAACAGCCATGTCCATAACATAGGTGAGAGGAGTTCTATAGTCCATAGAGAAGAACTGGGCAGGGCTGATAACAATTGTATCCATAACATAGGGGAGAGGCGTTCTGTAGTCCATAGAGAAAAAACAGACAAGGTTCATAACAGCCATATCTATAAATTAATGGAGAGGAGTTCTGTAGTCTATAGAGAAGAATCCGGGTGGACTGATAACAGCCATATCCATAACTTAATGGAGAGGAGTTCTGTAGTCCACAGAGAAGAACCTGACAGTGATGCTAACAACCATATCCTTGAGGTTTGTAGTCCACAGAGAATAATTGGGCAGGACTGATGATATTCAAAACACGGGAGAGGAGTTCTGTAGTCCACAAATAAAAACTGGACAGGGCTAATACAAGCCATAACATAGGGGAGATGAGTTTTGTAGTCCACAGAGAAGTAGGGCAGGGCTGATAACAACTATACCCATAGCATATGAGAAAAGAGTTCTATAGTCCACCAAGAAGAACCTGGTGAGGCTCATAACAGCCATATCCATAACACATGGGAGAGGAGTTCTATAGTCCACAGAGAACAACCAGGTGAGGCTTATAACAGCCATATCCATAACACATGGGAGAGGAGTTCTGTAGTCCACTCAGAAGAACCAGGTGAGGCTCATAACATCCATATACATAACATATGGGAGAGGAGTTCTATAGTCCACCGAAAAGAACCAGGTGAGGCTTATAACGGCCATATTTGTAACATACTGGAGAGGAGTTCTGTAGTTCACCGAGAAGAACCAAGCAAGGCTCATAACAGCCATATCCATAACACATGGGAGAGGAGTTCTATAGTCCACTGAGAAGAACTAGGCGAAGCTCATAACAGCAATATCCATAACATATGGGAGATGAGTTCTGTAGTCCACCGAGAATAAAGAGCTGAGGCTCATAACAGCCATATGCATGACTTAGCCTGGGTTCACACTGATGTGGTGTGGAATTTGTAGCGTTTTCTGTGCGAATTCCACACCGCATCAGAATCGCACCCCGTTCATGCGAACCTCTGCTGGTGTGGATGTTAAGTTAACACCCCAAAATCGGTCCGCAAAATGCAGTGTGATGTGCAGAATCGGATAGCATAGGTGTGAATACCCATACAATCTGATTCTAGTGCGGACAAAAAAAAGGGTACTGCACCTTTTTGGTGTGGGCTTCAATCGCACCGCACACAAATCACATGTAGTCCATAGAGAAAAGCTTGGCAGAACTAATAGCAGTGTTTGAGATGAGACTGCAGAGTGCACAGAACATCCCCGGACGTTTGGCAGGATCAAGGGGTATTTTCCTGCACCTATTGAACAGATACATATATGGCAAGACCAGGGGCGGACTGACTATTTGAAAACTTGGGCACTGCCCGGGGTCGGTCAGTAGGGGGCCCCATGAGATGCTCCTGGTAACTTTTTCATAGGCTTTTTTGAGTTTGGGGAAGGACACAGGGGCCACATGATCCCCTATTGCCCGGGGGTCAGTCCGCCCCTGAGCAAGACATGCCTCTATTTTAACACAATGCTACATTATGACCAACGGTGCAATGTACAGCGCTCTAAATCTGTATATAAAGTGATGAAACAAACAAAGTGCAAACAATAAATCCACAAATCAGTGTAACATGCCTTTTTTTAACTTGTGCAATCATTAAAACATGAAGTAACCAATGCAACAAAGCAATATACAGTATCCTATCAGTCCAATCCAGCTTTGTCTAGCATCTATAACTCACTTAGACAATTCTTATAGTCCAGCTTCTGTGTCCAGACAGTGCACAGTGCTCCTCCTTCTCCCGCTGTGTGCTGCCATTAAATCATTCTGTGGATAATTCACCCAATATGACGAGCATTCATCAGACCATAAGTCCCCTTAATTTAATAAGTGGGTCTGTTGTGCTTATTGCTACTCCAGGAGTCGAAACCACTGTTCATATGATTGCCATTATATAAATCAGAAACAGAAGTACACAGAAGATTCCATAGCGTAAAACCATTTATTTGACCTCAATCAATACACAAAAAATATATCATAGCAGTCACATGGTTGGTACCCAATCCCAGCACTAAAGCCATATAATCCTACTGTGTAATCCTGTATTAGGTACTGGCTCCACCAGCCCTCCCTGCCTGGTGCGAGTGTGTACTCCATGCGGGGTAACGTCAGTGTGCCTAGACTCAGCCAACGCATTTCGTCAGTAGGACGTCAAGAGCGGTGAAGGCACTGTCCACCCGCACTCAGTTTATTACAATCAACCCATTCATGACTTGAACAGCAAGTGTAACCATTTAAATTAGGGGTCTCCAAACTATGGCCCTCCAGCTGTTGAAGTACTACAAGTCCCATCATACCTCTGCCTCTGGGAGTCTTGCCTGTGGCTGTCAGAGTATTGCAAGGCCTCATGGTGGGACTTGCAGTTCCTCAACACCTGGAGGGTCATAGTTTGGAGACCCCCTGATTTAAATGACCAGCAATATTACTGATGACCCTACCTGAACGAGAAATCCTATTCAACAAACTAGGAAACTACTTTAATATTGTAATACATTGTACAAAAAACACCTCGTTGTACTATAACCCGCAGCTAGTAAGAAAGCTACGTGTGATAGGTAGGTGTATACCTCTACTGTTGCATGCGTCTAATCCAGCCACTTCTGTGAAAATTGATCCATGTTTTGATCAATTTTCAGAGGTGATTGACAGGTGTTGAGAAAGCGATGTGATGCCTCCTCACCACCTGTGTTACCCCATTTTTGTCAAGGAAACACATCATGTACATTGCACGCTATTGCAGGATGTTTGCTGTGCTTCCCTGTTCACATGAATGGTCATGTTTGTGGGGCTTGCCCCCAGTCGATCACAATGTGTTGGACAGCTTTTTCCTCAGCCACAAAGCAAAGCATCATGACCTTGGCATGTAAACCTGTTCGCTGCCTGAGGGGGGGGGTTAGTGGGTGCCAAAAACAGAGCTTGACTGTGAATTTTCAACACCCACCAACCGTAGTATAAACTTAAGTTGGCCATAAAGAGATCGAAATTCGGCCAGTTCAACAGGGATCGGCTGAATACTGATCCATCTATGGTCATTCCCGCTCCAGTGAAGTTGATCTGATGATCGACTTTTGACAATTAGGAATGTTGGAAATTTTTTCTTGATCAGTGGGCTATGGCCAATCGGCTGCAGTGCTGATCAGTGTATTCCAACAGCAGAATACAATAAAACCACAGGGAGGATTCCTCTATCCACCTTGATTTTGTGGATGGGGGAATCCATTTGGATCATTTTGATCAGCCATTTGCCTCGTGAAAAGAAACCATCGATGTATGCTGATCCTTAGCTTTTAAAGAGAACTTTACAGCTATGTACAGTGATAGAACAAATAGCCATACCTAAAGAGTAACTCTTACTCTTATGCATAAATATAAAAACTGCCATATACATTAATTAAAAAAACACCACCATATAATGAAAGGGATCATGTGAGATAGGTAAGTATAGGCATCTACTTTTAAAGAGGATTCTGCTATTGAATAGGTAAGTATACTGTATAAAAGAACTTAACCAACTAAATCCCTCCATAAAGAGCATCAGGGCTTTTTTCAGGGGGAACGCAGTTCCGGCACCTCCAGCACTGAATGTATGTAATGGCAAGGGGTGCTATTCTGGAGGGTCTATTTATGCTGAGTGCTGGGGTATCTATTATCATTGGTGGGATCTATCTTTGCATGGGGGTCTATTGTTGCCGTGGAGGTCCACTGTTGCTGGGGGGGGGGGTCAATTGTTGCTGGGAGGGATCTACTGTTGAGGGAGGGGTGTATTGTTGCTTGCTGCTGGAGCATCTATTGATGCTGGATGTCTATTGTTGCGGGGGTGGTATTTTGTTGAGGAGAGACCATTGTTGCTGATGGAGGGTCTATTATTGTGTGGGATCTATTTTTGCTGGGAGGTCTATTGTTACTGTGGGGATCTTTTGTTGCCCAGTGAGCTATTATTCCTGGGGGGGGGTCTACTGTTGCTGGGAAATTTATTGTTGCTTGGGGGGATCTTTTGTTGCCCAGTGATCTATTCCGGGGGGGTCTATTGTTGCTGGGGAATTTATTGTTACTGTGGGGGTCTTTTGTTACCCAGTGATCTATTATTCCTGGGGGGGGTCTATTGTTGCTGGGGAATTTATTGTCACTGTGGGGATCTTTTGTTGCCCAGTGAGCTATTATTCCTGGGGGGTCTATTGTTGCTGGGGAATTTATTGTTATTGTGAGGGTCTTTTGTTGCCCAGTGATCTATTGTTTCTGGGTGGGTCTATTGTTGATGGGGAATTTTTTGTTGCTGGGGGGGTCTTTTGTTGCTGACTGCAGAGGATCTACTTTACTGCTTTTCTTGCTATCATGAGCAAATTACTTAGCACCACAAAATGATACTGGGTTCTATATTCTCTAAAAGGGGTCAGAGTGGGAGGTGGGTATAGGGTGGAACCAAGGGAGGGTGTTCGGAGGTGGGTAGGGGGCAGAGACAAGGGGTGAGTACAGGGGCGGACTGACCTTTTGGAAACTCGGGCACTGCCCGAGGGCCCGAGGTCAGTAGGGGGCCCCATGAGATGCCCCTGGTACCTTTTTTTTTCATAGGCTTTTTTGAGTTTGGGCAAGGACACAGGGGCCTCATGATCCCCTATTGCCCGGGGGCCCCATGAGTTGTCAGTCCGCCCCTGGGTGAGTAAGAAGGGGGAAGTTCCTGCACCTATTATCTGAGAAAAAAAAGCCTTGAAGAGGATATATTCATTTTTATCAGTATGGCTATACCTTTTATATTGCACTAGATCCACATGGTACATTACCATAGTGCAAAAATATTGTTATGCACAAAGTTTTCAAAGCTAGCAAAGTAACAATTAAGATCAATGTCTATGTTTGAACATAAGGTAAGGTGTCTTTAGATTATAAACAAATAGCAGAAGATAGCTGGTGTGATTGGAGGCTACTTGGGTGGCAACAACCATGAAATAGTCTATCCTACAAATTGTATCTTGGGCATATAGGGCTTTCCTGGCACCAAATATGATTCAAAAACAGAAAATATATATTAACCCCTCGCCTACTGGGAACTTTAACCCTCTTCCTGCCCAGGTCAATTTTCAGCTTTCAGCACTGTCACACTTTGAAAGACAATTGACCGGTCATGCAACACTGTACCCATATGAAATTATCATTTTGTTCACACAAATAGAGCTTTCTTTGGGTGGTATTTATTCACCATTGGGGGTTTTATTTTTTGCACTGAAAATGAATGAAAAAAGAAATTTAAAAAAAAAGTTTTCTTTGTTTCTATTATAAAATTTTGCAAACAGGTAATTTTTCTCCTTCACTGATGTGCATTAATGAGGCTGCACTGATAGGTAGCACTGATGATGCACTGATATGCAGCAATGATGGGCACTGATAGGCACCACTGACAGCACCAACTGGAGGTACTGACAGATGGCACTAACTAGCTGCACTGTTGGGCACTGATGGGTGGCACTGTTAATCAGGGCACTGATAGTCAGTGCCTTGATTATTAGTGCAGATCTCCCTTGTCACATTTGCCAGTTATCGTCAGTACTTTCCTCATGCTGTGACAGTGTGAGGAAAGTGCAACTGATAACCGGAAACTGTATTTACATTGTGATCTGCTGTGTCATTGGACACAGCTGATCATGTGGTAAAAGGCTGCTGTGATTGGCCTTTTACCACATCACGTGATCAGCTGTGTTTGTAGGACACAGTGATCAATGACAGCGCCAGGGGCGCACGTCTGGGGGGCATGTTCTGGGAGGACTTCCATGGATGCCCTCCCAGAACTGGACAACTGCGCTGTAGCCGTCTTTCGGCTATAGCGCAGTTGGGAAGCTGGTAAAAACAGTTTTACATCTTTATTACAAAACATAAACCATATCTCAAAACATACACTGTAGGCTTAGACCATAGGGGATCAGGACCCCATGTACAACTCTCATAGGTTCAAGTGTAACAATCTTGATGTAGAAGCTTCCTGATGCATTTTGAGTATCTCTTTTCACCAGGCGCATGAATAAACCTGGAAATCTCAGGGAAGTTAGCGGTTGTTTGCCTACAGATGAGAATTAAAAACAATAAGCCTAGTGATTTGACCCGATGGTGATAAGGTGCCAAGGGTCCCAAAAGGGAAAAGAGAAAACTGTAAATACAGAGATCCAGAGGGCAGCTAATAGATCTTAACCACAGCCCAAAGGGCATGGCCGGCCACAGCACTCCAACACCAGGAAAGATGCAGACAATGTTACATTACAACCAAGTCCACATATTTTTTGTCTTTATGCATGCAAATTCAAATATTGACATGCCCGCAGTCTGTCGGATTCTTCCTTCCGTGTTCTTATATATGCTAGAAATCTACATTTCAATTCTTGCTTATGGTAACAAGACAAACAATGACAATACATTGTGGTCATGTGACGGGATGGTGTAAAAGGAAACCACAGATTGATCTGAAGGAGGGTCTCTTGTGTTTCCAATGTCCCATCATGCAGCCTCCAGATGTCCGTTCACCGATTTCTCTAACTTCCCCCCATGACTGGCCTGAATCACTGTCAGCTGGTGCTTGGAACTTCGCCATCTAAGTTTTGCAATTCAGTCGTCTTTTCATCTAAATCTGTGCTATACTTTATACAGTGCTACTAAGTTTTATACTTTGAATTTTGTGAACCTGGAGACTTTGTGACCTCTTTATCCACTTTTTTAGCATTGTACGTTTTTGAACTGCAGAGTGATGAACCATTAATTCCCCAGTGCCATTTATAAATGGCATGAAAGAAAATGCACAAAGCTGTTGCATGCGTTAGTGGCTGTAAACCGAGCCATCATTAGGTGGCTCATTGCCACACTGTGCTGAGGCGATCTGAGCGGCTCTGTACCTTGTAATCACTGTTATAGCCAATGATAGCGATCACAAATGTAAACAAATCTGTTGTTTACATTGGAAATCCCTCCCTCTCACAATGGAGGAAATCTGATCACCTCCCTTATGCTGCACACCTGCTCATTAGCCACTTCATCGCTATCTTTCCTCTACATGTGACCCGTACATTAAAGCTGAATTCCAGATATGGATTTTTTTCTGCATAGTTACATCGGTCCAGCTTGGACCAATGTAAGTATGTATGTGCCATACCTGGCCAAACCCCAAGGAAGTTAGAAATCACTGCAGTAGACACTGCTATTACAGTGATTGCTGCTGGCTTTCCTGTCCCATGCAGAGCTGCTGCCCTGCTGTATTGTGAACAGAGAAGGTCATTTGTTCTGCACATATCATGGACCTCATGCATGCTCTCATTTAACGCTGTCCTTCCCGTAGACCAGGTCATAGATCTCCATAACGCTAGTGTGCTCCTCGCTGCCATGGGAGACAGACTGCTAGGGAGGGAGCCAGATCATCGCCCCCCTCATTACCGATGGACCTGTGACCTTACTAGGTACCACACTTAACGAATGGTTGCTTGTAGCTTCCTTGTCTTGCTGAGTTAACCTTTTGCAGTAGTGTTACTTCATACCCTGTAGTGCTTTTACACACCCACTTTCTTCAGAATACGCCAGAACCCAACATGCACCCCTCTGAATAACTACAGGCCAGGCTTAGAACGGTTAACATAACTTTATTGAAGAAAGGCATCATGGCAATACAACATAAATGTTCCGTACCTAAGCCTAACTAAAAGAGCATAGTGGCCCAGTCATACCTTCATGAGATGAGTCCATATAGACATTGTCCATGACTTGGATACTGACCTTGACTCCAGGTATCTTCAGCACTGTTGGCTCACGGGTGGGTCTCCATACCCTCAGCTCAACATACTCCACTCAACTTCTGGCTTTGGCTATGGAGCCCCGCTGGTCTTGGCGGTCCCTCTCTTTATATAACAGGTGGGTCCGCCAAAACCAAAAGCCTGGGAAGTGAGCTGAACATAATTAACCCCTTCCTCAGCCTAGGCCAGCTGCTGGACCAATGACACATTTGAACCTGCCTACGTACCTGCTTTTGCGGAGAATATGAATATTTATATATCACACTGGTCATCCACTAGGGGGTCTATTGTCAGTTGTGCATGCTGGGGAGGATATAAATACTCGAGCGAACCTTCCTTAAGTTCTTTTGCTTCTCAGGGTTTGCTTGCTAGGGATGTGTGTACAGCTGTTCTTTAACCTCCCAGGCCTACTGCCTGGGGGTACACATGCTTGAAGAAGAAAAGTCTGAGTTTAGGGCACTGCCTTGCCAGACTGCTTGACCAGGAAGAGTGAAGCTAGAACTTGGATAGGAGTACCAGGGAGAAACGTTTGTCTGCTGAAAGAGTGTCCACAGAAGCTGGGTATGAAATTGGACATGGCAGGAAGTTTGGTGGCCGGTCCAGAAGATTTGTGTACTGCAACTGCTCTCCAGTCTGGCTTAAAGCTCATTTTCTGTATTGACTGTAAGGATTCTATATCTGTTTATGGTTCTTGTTCGGCATCTTGTGCCCTAATCCCTCTCTCTCAGGCTTTTCAGATCAACTAAACTCTAATTATTTCAAATGTGACTGGCTCCCAATTCTTCAGACCCCACAAATTGTCAAGAATCCAGCAATGCAAAACTTCAGCCCACAAGACCACTAGGGGTCCCTAACAGCCTCTAAGGGGTAAGGGTGAGCAGAAGGCAACACACAGATGGTCCACATCTTCCTGTTGTTCTACACTGAATACATGTGCATTGTATTGCACTGGCAAGTTGTGCTGGGGTGCCCTTCCAAACAAATTGTGTTACCACAAATCTCAATCAGTTTTGTGGATTACTGCGTATTTTGCCATGCATTCCTAGCCTTAATGTGAAGAAGAATTTTGAAATGCATTGATAAAATGATCTACAGCTACATTTCCTTGAAAATAATTTTATCTTTTTGGAAATGATGTGTCACGTTGTTGCAGAAGTTAAAGGAGACCTGTCATAACAAAAAACATGAAGACAGCCTCTGGCGATTTCTCCTTCTAAAAATGCCAGTAATCCCCATTATTTTGGCTCTCTATCTTCAATATTTTGAGCCTCTGATCCAGGACAACTATGCGGATAAAGAGTCCTGACTTTATTTTGACTTTACAGCATATTGGTTCTGGGTCAGTGTCTTGGAAAGTTTTGAATCCAGGGGTCAACATCACAGCCAAGTAACTAGAATTTTCAGAAGGTCAGCAACTGCTGTGCCTGTATTTTTCATGATGGTTTACTTTAAAGTGACCATGTCAGGTTCTAGGATAATACATCTGAAAATCCTTTGCAATGGAAGAGTTATCATACTCACTTCTCTGGTCACTTGTGACTGCATCCTTGCCCCCATTAGACTCTTCAGCATTCAACACTTCCTGAAGTTGTAGACCCCTGTTACCCTCGTGGCGCGCTGTGGTTCCATCCTCTAACATCCGTACAGAGTCCTGTAATGATGTAGAGGTTGGAGGATGGAAGCACAGAACATGGTGGGGGAGACAGGCATTCAACACTCCCAAAAGTATCAACAGCTGAAGGGTTTTATGGGAAGATAGTAGATATTGACTGCAAAGCTCAGCAGTAATGTAGGGGTCACAGAGAGTGGAATTACAGTGGGACATAGGCAGGGCCATCTTTAATATTTAATATAAGAGTATTGACTGTACTTGGATAACCCTCTAAAAGCAGCCAGCATAAATTTGAATGACCACAAATAAAACATAGTATATATACATATGCAGCGCTCAATAACTAAAGAAAGTCCATATAGTATGAAAATCTTCATCCAAGATAAAGAATAAGTCCCAACACCAGCCAAAGTGTAGAGATGTTCAAATACTGCACCGCAGTGATAGAGTGAAACAGCATACCAGGAGTTAAGACCCTCAAATTATAGAGTGGTCATAGTTGCTTGATGTATTAGTGAACACTTTGGCTTTATATTGGCTTTATCTGTCTCAGTCTGTCGAGAAACGTTCAAAGACGGATCATCAGACTCCATACAATGTAGCCCAGAAATATCACTCCAGAATAGTAAGAAGAGTGAACCTCATATGGATAAAAAATGGATCTGTGATGTATGATGGCAGCATGCTGGACGCCGTGGCTATCTTAGTTGTTTGTTTACAAGCACTTTTCTACTGAAAACCATGTGAGTGCAATAATTTTAATAACGGTTACATTTTGGAACTTCACTACGGGATATCTTTTCCATTTATATTATCCATATGAGGTACACTCTTCTTGCTATTTTGGAGTGATATTTCTGGGCCACATTGTATGGAGTCTGGTGATCAATCTTTGGAGGTTTCTTGACTGACTGAGACAGATAAAACCATATGGTGCCAAGGTGTTCACTAATACATCTTTAATATTGCAGAAAAAATGAAAATGAGCGCAATGGCCTAGCGCATTATCCCAGATACCAGTTTATTGAATTGTAATTAAAATATACTCACAAACAAGAGGTGACAAATCGCATAACATATGACAGTCACTAGATGCATGCTCCAACTTAAAAGAAGTGTCACCCAAGGGCCAAAGAAAGGCTGACGCGTTTTGAGGGAATGCGTCAACCTTTCTTTGGCCCTTGGATGGCACTTTTTTTAAGTCAGGGGCCCTTGGTGCTATATGGAGAATGCATCTAGTAACTGTCATATGTTATGCGATTTGTCACCTTTTGTTTGTCCCTACTCTAGCCACTCATAAAATGTGTACCAAAACCCGAGGGCAGGGACCTAAAAAGACTCTGTGTGACCCAAGATGGCCGTCCAGCTCACCTGGATCCAGCGTACCCAACCAGATCGCTGCTCCAGGGGACCAAGGAAACCATAGAGAAACCCAGTTTCTCTCGACTTTCTTCCCCAGCTGCATTGTCACCTGCAGTGGAGACTGTAGATTGCACATGCCTACAGGCATCCAACATGTCTAGAAGTGATGAATACCAAAAAGGCTGACAGAGGTTGCAACACTGAAACAAAGGGGAGATAGGAAATACAGTTCACCAGAAAGATAAGTATTCTAACTCTTCTAATTCAAGAATTTTCCTGCTGCTTTTTTGTACAACCTGACCATAGAAAAACCAAGAGCTCAGTGCAACTAAGAAGAGTTCATTTTTAGTGTTGCATTTGTGATGTTGATACCACCTGTTCCTGTGGCACAATCAGTATTCCCATTATCCAAATGTGGTTTGGTCAAACTGCACACAGTCCTGGTCTTAGGTTTGCCCTGTAGTTGATGTCTTCTTTTCTGCCTCTAAGCAGCAGTATGTTTACTATGGAGCATCCGCCCTTAATGTTTTCCAAAGAAATACTGTATTTTATCTTGGCTTTTCTTTCAAGTAAATATATTTACTTTCTTTTATAGAAGAATTCCAGCTGTAGTATAATCCATAGGAACATTGTCTCTGCTCAATAGACTAAGCAGAGCAACTCAGGAAATGAGTCAATGCTCTCTTAATGTGACTCCTTGCTCACGGAGTGTATATTTCTTACTGTAACCCCTCTGCAGGTTCCTAATGTCCTCTGGACCCCACAGCCTGTTATTTCCTGTGATCTTTTAGCAAGTTCTGAATATCTCCAGGATTCCACAGAAGGTTCTTGATGGCCTCTGAATCATGCAATTTGTTATTTCCTGTGACCTCTCAGCAGGTTCCTAAAGTCTTCTAGACCCCACCGTTTATCCGAGACCTCTCTGCAGGTTCTTAAAGATGAATTCCAGGAGTTTTGTTTTCCTGTGCACTATGCCCACACTGCATGGGTTAACTGCTCATCTTTTGTGTAGGGGATTGCAGAGCAAAGATATACTTACCTAATCAGCCGATCCTTAGAGCACAAGACTGATTCCTGCTGCTTCTGCCCCCCCTGAATGCTAGCGGTCTTGTAAATAGACTGTTCCTGACATCATCATGCCCATAGACAGACTCTGGATGTCAGGATGGCAGAAGCAGTCCACCGCTGGACATGAAAGAGCGCTGTTTTTCAAAGGGAGGATCAAATGATTGGGTAAGTACAGCCTTTTGGTGAGCCCTTGGACAAAACTAGCATTGAACCCATGCAGTGCGGGCACAGCCCACTGCATGGGGAAAAAAATGTTCATACAGTTCAGGTTTACTGTCATCTGTTGCCCACAGATTGTTGTTTCCCATGACCAGTTAGCAAAACGAGCATTGAACCCATGCAGTGCGGGCACAGCCCACTGCATGGGGGAAATTTTTCTTCATGCAGTTCAACTTTAATGTCATCTGTTTCCCACAGCTTGTTGTTTCCCATGACCCCTTAGCAGGTTCCTAATGTCCCCAGGACACCAAAGCTTTTGATTTGTCCTGTGACCCCTCAGCAGGTTGCAAAAGTCCTCAGGACACCATAGCTTTTGTTACTTCCTGTGACTCTTCAGTAGGTTCCTAATGTCTCCTGGACCCCATGGTTTTTGCCACTTCCTGAGACCCTTAGGAGATTCTTGATGTCCCATGACTTGGTATTTCCTCTGACTTCTCAGCAAGTTTTAGATGTCCCCAGGACCCCACAGCTTTGCAAGTATATCCTCATAATATACAGTCATGGCACCCCTGTATTTCTGTCAGATATGCACCACTTCAGCCAGAAAATTGTTGCAATTAGAAAGTTTAGGCATTCTCATGTTTGTATGTTCTTTTGTTTGTATATTGCCTTGAAAAAGTATTCATACCCTTTGAAGTTTTCCACATTTTGCCATGTTATAGCCAAAAATGTAAATGTACAATATTTTATTGGGGTTTTATTTGATATACCAACACAAAGTGGCACATCATTGTGAAGTGGAAGGAAAATGATCAATGGTTTTCAAAAAATTTTACAAATAAATATCTGAAAAGTGTAGCATGGATTTGTATTCAGCCCCCTTTACTCTGATACCCCTAACTAAAATCTAGTGGAACCAATTGCCTTCAGAAGTCACCTAATTAGTAAATAGTCTACCTGTGTGTAATTTTATATCAGCATAAATACAGCTGGTCTGTGAAGCCCTCAGAGGTTTGTTAGAGAACATTAGTGTACAAACAACATCAGGAAGGCCAAGGAACACATCAGACAGGTCAGGGATAAAATTGTGAAGAAGTTTAAAGCAGAGTTAGGTTATAAAAAATAACCCAAGCTTTGAACATCTCATGGAGCACTGTTCAATCCATCATGTGAAAATGGAAAGTGTATGGCACAACTGCAAACCTACCAAGACATGGCCGTCCACCTAAACTGATAGGCCGGGCAAGGAGATCATTAATCGGAGAAGCAGCCAAGAGGCCCATGATAACTCTGGAGGAGCTGCAGAGATCCACAGCTCAGGTGGGAGAATCTGTCCACGGGACAACTATTAGTTGTGCACTCAAATCTGAACAATTGCTTTCTTCTTGCCACTCTTCCATAAAGGCCAAAGTCCTATTTGCAGTATGCAAAAAGTCATGTAGGGGACACAGCAAACATGTGGAAGAAGGTGCTCTGGTCAGATGAGACCAAAATTTAACTTTTTGGCCTAAAATCAAACTGCTACGTGTGGCGGAAAACTAACACTGCACATCACTGTGAACACACCATCCCCACTGTGAAACATGGTGGTGGCAGCATCATGTTGTGGGGATTCTTTTCTTCAGCAGGGACAGCGAAGCTGGCCAGAGTTGATGGGAAGATGGATGGAGCCAAATACAGGCCAATATTAGAAGAAAATTTCTTAGAGTCTACAAAAGACTTGAGACTGGGGCGGAGGTTCACCTTCCAGCAGGTCAACGACTATAAACAACCAGCCAGAGCTACAATGGAATGGTTTAGATCAAAGCATATTCATGTGTTAGAATGGTCCAGTCAAAGTCCAGACCTAAATTCAATTGAGAATCTGTGGCAAGACTTGAAAATTGCTGTTCACAGACGCTCTCCATCCAATCTGACAGAGCTTGAGCTATTTTGCAAAGACGAATGGGCAAAAATGTCCCTCTCTAGATGTGCCAAGCTGATAGAGACATACCTGAAAAAGACTTTCAGCTGGAATTGCAGTGAAAGGTGGTCCTACAAAGTATTGACTCCTGGGGGCTGAATACAAATGCCGCCACACTTTTCACATATTTATTTGTAAACATTTTGAAAACCATTTATTATTTTCCTTCCACTTCACAATTATGTGCCACTTTGTGTTGGTCTATCACATCAAATCCCAATAAAATACATTTACGATTTTGGTTGCAGCATGACAAAATGTTGAAAATTTCAAGGGGTATGAAAATTTTTCAATGCATTGCATTGGTATAACACAAAAAAGAGGAGAAACAAAAAGCCAAATCTGACACATTCCACGCAAAACCCAAAAACGGACTGTACAAAATTATTTGTACACTCAATTTAATATTTGGTAGCACACCACTTGGAAATAACTAAAGTCCTGTAACCATCTCTACTGGAATTTTGGAGCTCTCTTCTTTCACCAACTGCTCCAGGTCTCTCAGATTGGAAGGGTTCCTTTACCCAACTGCTTTTTTGAGATCTCTCCACAGGAACTCTATGGTATTGGGATATAGACTCATTGCTGGCCAGTTCAGTAGTCCTTAGCACTTTGAAACAATTTCTGGGGGCTTTTTGATGTGTGCTTTGGGTCATTGTCCTGCTGTAAGACCCATGACCTCTGACGGAGACCCAACTTTCTGACACCGGGCCCTACATTGCACCCCAGAATTCTTTGGTAGTCTTCAGATTTCCTAATGCCATGCACACGATCAAGACATCCAGTGCCTGAAGCAGCAAAGCAACCCCAAAACATCAGTGAACCTCCACCATGTATGACTGTAGGGACTGTATTCTTTTCTTTAAAGGCCACTTTTCTTTTTCTGAAAAGAGTAGAATGATGGGCTTTGGCAAAAAGCTGTAATTTTGTTTCACCTGTCCATAGCACATTCTCCCAAAAGGATTTTGGCTTCCTCAGGTAAGCGTTGGCAAACTCCAAGCTGGCTTTTTTATGTTTCTGTGTTAGCAGTGGGGTCCTTCTGGATATCCTACCATAGAGCCCCTTTTCATTCAGATGGCGACGTATAATGCGAGCTGACACAGTTGCACCCTGTGCCTGAAGGTCAGCTTGAATCAGGGGCAGACTGACCATTTGGAAACTCGGCACTGCCTGGGGTCAGTAGGGGGCCCAACAAAAAATAGCAGTGTGACAGATGCAGTACTGCTCAAACAAAAGTGGTTACTTGAAAACCCAAGCGGAGTAATATTATTCAAAAAACTTTATTCAATCACATGGATCATATAGAGGTTAGACATAGATATGGTAAGCAGGTAATAATAAAATCACTTAAAAGCATTCGGCATCTCCAAGTAAAGTGGTTGTTCGGCAATTGAGGATCCACATAAGGCAATAGAGTTCCTAACTACTAGATCAAAGAATTTTCCATACAAAATCAGCATCATTCTTCAAGGACCATTATGGTAATAATCACAATAAGTAGAATGACTTCCTGAAATGGAAAAACCAAAAAAGAGAGATCATAGTAGGTGGAACTAAAACAGGGTAAATATACTGGGCAAATAGGTCAGCCCAGCAGACAACATAGCAAGTGTATATTTAAATCATTACCTTCTCAAAAGCTTGACCATCATTGAAGGATGGATATATGGCCTTCCTGGGTAACCACCCCAGATGAAAGTGTATCCACATTAATAGATGATTCTAAAAAGGTGTATAAATGTGAAACATCAATGACAAAAAGCATATACCTGAATAAAAATAAATAGAGTTTGGGCAAGGACACAGGGGCCCCATGATCCCCTATTGCCCGGGGGCCCCATGAGTTGTCAGTCCGCCCCTGGCTTGAATTGTCTGAAAGTTGATCAAGGTTCTTTATCCACCATTCAAACAATCCTTTGTTGCAATCTTTGATCAATTTTTCTCTTTCGTCCACATCCAGGGAGATTAGCTACAGTGCCATGCGCTGTAGATTTCTTGACAATGCTGCGCACAGTGGACACAGGATTATTAGGAACTCTGGAGATGAACATGTAACCTTAAGATTGTCCATGCTTTTCCACAATTTTTGTTCTCTAATACTCAGACAATTCTTTGCTGTTCTTTCTCTTCTCCATGCTCCATGTGGCACACAGAGAGACACACCACAAAGGTTGAGTCAATATTTCACCATTTTGACTGGTTGTTAGTGTGATTTCTATATTGTCAACACCTGTTAATTGATACAGGTTAGTTTAATTAAAATTTACAGGAGCATCACAAACTTGATATGCAATTATTTCTTACAATTGTGAGAAGGTGCCAATAATTTTGTCCAGTCCATTTTTGGAGATTTGCGTGGAATGTGTCAGATTTGGCATTTTGTTTCTCTACTTTTTTGTGTCATACCAATACAAACAAAAGAAATAAACATGAGAATGGCGAAACATTTGTATATGCAACAATTTTCTGGGCAAAGTGGTGCATTATACAGTATGACAGAAATGCAGGACTGCCAATATTTTCGGGCATGGCTGTGGATCCCTCTTGCCAACTTTAGAGCCATCTCTTTCTTTCTATGGGTTTGCATAGTTTATTTTGCTGAGCAGTATCCTTATGAAATACAGAGCTACAAATATACTAGAATAAACAAATTTAAATGTGTTCTGTGATTTTTTTTTTTTCAGCTGTATATTTTGCAAATTAGGGGGTATACATCTTCTGCCAGTAATTGTTCCTTCCTTTTAGGAATGGTGCCCAGGCTCAACCATGGATCACAGTCTCAGCAAGAACCCAATGTCAAACATCACCAAGGAACTCAGTTCAGCAGGTAAGACTCACAATGCAATTGGTCAACAAGCGGCTGGTGTTTAGATTACATTGTCTGCTGGGTTATAGAACAAAATGCTGAGTCGAAAAAACCATTGTACACACGAGGAAAGCTGGCCATACACACAAGGAAAGCTGGCCAGACATCAGTAAAAAAGTAGAATCGTTTTTGTTTTTGGGACATTCATTGTTTAAAGAGAGAGTTTTTTTTGGTTATCCATTTACTGTAGTTCACCTTTAATCAATGGTTAGTCGTTCCAAAAATTATATTTTATTTTTGTAATGGAATCTGATTGCTCTGCTCCTGTCTTGATAATTCCTGAGCATCTGGGAGTTTTGTGTCCCTCACTTTCTTGTTGGCCATATAATGACCAGAGCAGGTATGCAGACTCATGAACTTATGTCCAAATATCTCACAAAAAGAGCTAAAAGAAATTGACCGAGTTATGCAGACCATAGATGGTTCGTTTATCGGCCGATTTTGCGTCTGAAAGAATAATCGGACGATTTTCGCACTGTTAGTGGGGCAATGGCATTGGCCGATTTCCGCGGTTCCTCCTCATTTCTTTTATCGGTCATGCTGGAAAATTTGCGAAAAATGGACGATTTTCACAATCATTGGTGGCAACAGAACGACCAATGTTTCGTTTTTCGGAAGACAAAAAATTGGCCAATAAACGGACCGTCTATGACCTGCATTAGTGATTGTAAACCTCAGATATGAAATATGAACAAAGCATATCTATATTGTGTACTTGTCTCAATCCAGAGCACTAAGGGCTTGATTCACTAAAGGCAAAATGACTGTGCACTATGCAAGTGCAGTAGCTCCAGTGCTTAGTAAATGAGAAGTAGCTCTGCTGACTTCCATCATCCAATCACGTGCAAGCAAAAATGCTTTTTTTTAAATTTTCCTTGCACGTGATTGGTTATTCTTTGCAAAGTGGAGTTTTACCGCATTTACTAAGTTCTGGAGCAACTGCACTTGCAGAGTGCACAGTCTATTTGCCTTTAGTAAATCGAACCCTAAGTGTCATTTCTGTCTGCTGCCTTATTTTGCTATCAGCATGAGTTACTTCTCACATGTTTTCCTGACACCAAGAGAAAAATGGTGACATCGAACAAAACCGTTTGTGATTGACAGCCTCAACTCTGTTTCTATGTGCTGTGTGAAAGGGGTGTGTCTCTTCCCTCCAGTCAGCGCTCAGAGCTCTCCTCACTGATGTAACTTCAGCTCTCCGCCCCATGCTTTTTAAACTGAGAGATCCTGTGTAAATTCTGCACTTTGAATGAATGTAGGGGAAAGACTGCTATAGATACACAGGTACAACTTATGTAAGAGGATTTGTTTCATCTCTCTGTATCACCTGAGGCCAGTCCCTTCACTAGGTATATGTAAGGGTTTACAACCACTTTAATTTATACGCTTTAATGGCCTTTGGTGAATGCCTGTTAAGATCCACCTAGGGGTACCTCTGGCAGTCCACCGGACAGGATTTCCCAGAGCGTGGAGTCTAAGTCCCAGTCTACTTGTTCACCAGGGCCCCTGATGGTGGGGATGGACTTGGAGCAGACCAGGACCAGGTCACGACCTCTGAGCACTCCCACCCGTGGAAGAGGGGTCTGCAGGGGATATCTACAAGAGGAGAGCCTGATGTGAAGAGGCCAACAGGCCCGAGCCGGATGGATGGATGGAAGGATGTTTCGTGGTCAGACAGGCCAGGTCGTTACCGTGGGAGCAGCGAGGTACAAGGCGGCAGGCAGTGGAGAGTCGGGTCAGACGCAGGGTCAATACCAGAGTTTTCAATCCAATAGGGGTAATCCAAAAGAGAGGTCAGGCAAGCCAGGGGTCAGGGTAGGAGAAGGCAGCAAGTCAGAGGCAATCCGGGTCAGTAATCAGGCAATAGTACACAGGAACAGAGCAAGGGAACACAGGGAAGACCTAACGGCAACCAGTGTCAGCGCAGGGCATCTTTAAATACCGCGCCCTGCGCTGTCATTGGTGCCCGGCGCGCACCCGTGGCACCTAGTGCACATGCGCGAGTTCCCCTCTGCCGCGGTCAGCCAGGACCTAGCGCCCATATCCCGGCTCGAGCCGGCAAACTGCGCATGCGCCGGATCGGACGCCGTGGCGGACCCTGACAATGCCCTTTTGGCTGAAGGTGTTAACACACAACCAGGGGTGGACTGACCATTTGAAAACTCAGGCAATGCCCGAGGGCCCAGGGTCAGTAGGGGGCCCCATGAGATGCCCCTGGTACCTTTCATTGGCTTTTTCATAGGCTTTTTTGGGTATGGGCGAGGACACGGGGGCCCCATGAGTTGTCAGTCCGCCCCAGCACACAACCCACTTCTCTGAATCTGGCAACTTTTACAATATTTTGTATCAAGTGTGTCTAAAATTTTTCTTGATTACTCTTAAAGGGGTACTCGACTTCCCCAGAAAAATGGCACAAAAAAGTGTCACACTAAGCATTTTGTAATTTAATGTTTAAAATAATTAACATTTTAAAATTCTAAATGTCCTCCCCAGTACAATCTGAAGCCACTGTCATTTTCTAGAATGGTCAAAAAATGTAATGCAATATGGCAACCTGGAGGCATTCTGTAACTAGTAGGTGTAGGGAGTGCCCCAAAAAATGTAATTTCCTACTTGCATGATGGGATCAATGAGTTTCTAAGGCATCTACACTAGCACACAAGTATAATTTTAGGCATCATCCACAATAGGAATTTCATTTTTAGTGAGCTACGCCCTAAGGGTTAAGTGATTCCAAAGGTATGCAGACCCTTCAGCTTTCCTCATTAGAACACACAGTGCACCGGGTGATTATAATGAACCAGACCTTCCCATTCAGGAATCAGTCTGCAAAGAACATAGTGGAACAAACAACTTTTTTATTCAGGTAGGATTCTGCTATAAAGTTTGCCAAAATTTTTCTAATGCACATTGATTATAATCAATACCAATAAGGGATTGTTTTTTCTCAGCAAAAGTGTAGGTACTCTTTAAAGCTACTTTCACAATGAGGAGTTTTTGCAGCGTTTTTGCATAAAAAAAAAGTACCTGAAAAGCTCAAGAAAAATGCTTCCTTATGTATTTCTATGTATGTTTTCACACTGGGCGTTGCGGTGTAAAAACTCCTGCTTGCAGCATCTTTGGAGCATGTTTGTTCAGTTAAAAACCTGCCCCAAAAACACCTCTTCCTATTGAAATCAATGGAAGTGCCTGAAAAACACCTCTGAGAAGCATTTTTGGTACAGTTTTTAAGTCATGTGTCATGTAAAAACACTCAGGAAGCACTGCAAAAGCGCGGTAAAAACGCCTATGCATTATGCGACTATGCATATGCAGGTCAGAAGCACAATATGGTTTTCTAGGAGTGCTAAAGCATACAGTGGGGTTGCTTTACTAAAACTGGAGAGCACAAAATCAGGTGCAGCTGTGCACAGAAACCAATCAGCTTCCAGGTTTTATTGTCAAAGCTTAATTGAACAAGTTGAAGTTAGAAGCTGATTGGCTGCCATGCAACAGCTGCACCAGATTTTGCACTCTCCAGTTTTAGTAAATCAACCCCAGTGCATCAAACTGGTTTCTTTTTCCAGTTCAGCTTTCTCAGGGCTCATGTACACTGCAGCTGATAAACTCACGTTTAGGAGCTTTTCTGCATTTTTTTCAGCAGCCCCTGAACTCTCCTGTATGTTTTCCTATGTGTCCATGTACACATCTTCGTTTACAGTCGTTTACAGGCATTTGAGTTTACAGTCATTTTTTTGAACACAGAAAACTTGCGTTCAGCAGTCGATTTTATCAGCGTTTCAAATGTAAAATGCTTTGAAACGCGGCAAATCGCGTTAGCGTTTGAAATTTTTTTTAACTCTTCCAGTTCCCGATGCTGTCCAGAGCCTTTTTTCATAATGAAAAATGCATGCAAAGCATTTTCAAGGTACTCAGATGGACAAAACACTGAACACAGGATGTTCCTACCAAGCTTGTCACACATTATAATGACCAAATCGCACCTCAGACCTCTCCCAGCCTTGAAAATAAAAGATATGTCAATGACCATTCACCCCTCAAATTCATCATGAGGACCCCCTGCCAGGTGACCTTCATGACTCACTCCACCAGACACCTTTCCCACCCTTGGAAACAAAAGAAATGTTGATGAGCAACTCACACCTAAGCTAATCTCAACACCTACTGCTGTCTCTGCTTCTACTTTCTGTATTTCTCTGAACAGTCTGAAATACTTAATAATTCACCACTTTTCAGTGCATTCTGGGCATTTGGGAGGTTCTCCTGTGCTTATCTTTAAAAAACGCTTCTAAATGCAATTGCACATGAACGCACATAAACGCGTTATGCAAACGTGGCTAAACAGACGTTTTTTAACCTACGTTTTCCATCGTTCCTACAGTTTCCATCGTTCAGAAGTGTCTCGTGTACATGGGGCCTAACTGTATACATTTTTTTCTGGAAATAGAACAATGGGCAGAACTAAAAACAACATGTGGCGACTTCTGGCAATAACTTTAACACGGCAGTTTTTAGTTTTCTCTGTATTACATTTTTGTTCTTGGTTAACCTTTAAAATATATCTAATGTCACACTTTTATTTAATTTTGGATAAAGGTAAGGAATAGTTTAAGCCAAAAAAAAAAAACCCTGACAGTTTTCTTTGCCAGCTGTGTCCCATTCTTCTGTAGACACATCAAGGAGTGAAAGGAAATCTCTCCAAAGTGAGGTTGATCACTTTTATAGACAGTTGTTACTTGAACTAGAACCCCCCCGCTGGATGATTGCCCTCATAATTTTGGATGTTCCCTCACTTTAGTCCCAGAGGCAGTGGTCATCAGGGCAAATATGATAAACATAATGGTTTTAGAAAAAGTGTACATCTATAGGATTTAAAGTGTTGTTTTCCATGTGTTGTTTTACAAATAAAACAACAGTATTTACATAAACAATCTTTGTTGTACAAATAAAAAGGTCATGATAGATAAAGGACTCCCTGAGCACTTTGGGACAGCTAAAGAGACAGTACAGCAGAGGTGCGTGTAAGACTCTGGAGGAGATTTACTAAAACTGGTGCACTCAGAATCTGGTGCAGCTGTGCATAGTAGTCAGTCAGCTTCTATCTTCAATTAAGCTTTGATTATAAAACCTAGAAGCTGATTGGTTACCATGCACAGCGACACCATATTTTGCACGCTTCAGTTTTAGTCTTACTGAAACTTGGAATTAAGGGATGAGGCTTTGGAATAAGTCATTCATCTACATAAAAAGTAGTTTTCATCAAACATGCAGAAAGGATCGTAAAGAACCACCTGCTGGATCAAAAGCAGAAAGAAAAATATGCCATGTTTTGTATGTATCTAATTAAAAATGTTTCTAAATGTTTTATATCGCTGACCATAACCACTTGCCCTCTGCCCTATAGCAGAAGTACGGCTACAGGGCAGCACAGCTGTGCAAAATCACGTGTGTGTGTGTGTATATATATATATATACGTGATTTTCAATTTCCGGGTAGTGGGCGCATGCGTACCGCCCTGCCACGCAGATATTGGAGTCCTGGCTGGCGATTCCCGGCTGGCACGTAGCGATCGTCAGCAAAGCTGACAGGGGAGAGACCTGTGTGTAAACAACACAGGTCTTTCTTCTGTCAGCATGAACATGCTGCTTTATATCTCTCTGCACAGCAGAGAGATACAAAGCAGCATGTCTCCCAATTAAAACAGCACACAATGTAAAAACACACAGCACACAGTTAACCCTTTGATTGCCCCTCATGTTAACCCCTTCCTGCCCAGTGCCATTAGTACAGTGTCAGTGCTTTTTATTAGCATTGATCACTGTATTAGTGTCACTGGGGATGTCAGTGGCAGTTAGTTCCCACCCAGTGTCAGAATGTCCACCGCAGTCCCGCTATAAGTCGCTGATTGCCGCCATTACTAGTAAAAAAAAAAATTTAATTTCCAGTATATTCCATTTGGAGACGCTATAACTTTCACGTAAACCAATTAATATAAAATTATTGGGATTCTGTTTAGCAAAGACATGGAGCAGAATACATTTTGGCATAAATTTATGATGTTTGATTTTTTTATTTTATTTTAGTGGATATGTTTTATAGCAAAAAGTCAAAAATATTGTTTAGTTTTTTTTCAAACTTGTCAGTCTTTTTTTTGTTTATAGCACAAAAAAAAAAAACACAGAGGTGAGTAAATACCACCAAAAGAAAGCTCTATTTGTGGGGGAAAAATTACATACATTTAATTCATGTACAGCATTGCATGACCGCGCAATTGTCAATTAACCTCCCTAGCGGTCTGATTATGTCAGTATTTCTGTTTTCAAAGCGGTACATTTTTTTGCATGGAAATATGTCGTTTTTTTATTGTAGGCATGTAATTCTTAGGAATAACTCACTGAAATCTGTCCGAACAAGAGTCTAGTAAATATCCCGGGTATGATAAAATTTGGAACACGAAATCATACATTATAATATAATAAATAATCATAAAAAATAATATAATAATAAATGTAATTCATTAATATAATCAAACCAAAAACACTGAAATTTTAAATATAGTGCCAAGTTTGCACATCACTGAGCTTAGTCGCAAAATCGTTATCGGTGTCTGATGACGAATTCCCCCATGAATCATCACTCAATTCTGCAAGTGGTTCTAATTTACTATCGCTGTTCTCTAGCTGGTCTAAAACCGCTTTTGACCTAAAGAGACGCTTTTTGGACTCCATGGACGTATCTCAGTTTCCAGGCAGAAAGAACAGTAAAAATGCAGGCAGGGCACAGAACAAAGCACTCGGGACAAAATGTATGTGAAATGGTTTGATACAGTAATGTTTTACTATGGGATTTTAGTGTATTGAGTGTCACTTTTAAACTTTTTGAATTTCCCGCCGGTTCCGTCCCCCATATGGCCTGTACATTCCAATACTCGCAGGGACCGGAACCCGGAAGACGGATGCCGGCATCGGCCGGGGGAGATGGCCGGGGACGCTGCAGGGGGGACATCGCGGGAGCGCAGAACAAGGTAAGTGCTGGAAGGAATCCCTGAGCAACGCTGCAGGGTATTCCGGAGTGTAGCTTGGGTTACCACTTTTGGTACTGAAAGTTAACCCCGAGCTACATTTGGGAATACTGCCATGAAGGTTAAAGTAATGCAGCGCCATATCGCAAAAAATGGCCTGGTCAGGAAGGGGGCTAAATCCTCTGGAGAGCAAGTGGATAATAACCAGATACAAAAATGTATGATAAGTATACAAATCCAAAGCACACCAGTTTTAGTACTTGTTTCAGAATTATTGACAGATTATTGACAGGTGTAATTCAACCATAGTATCGGTTTAACAGCTTCTTATTTATTTGTAGTGATCATCAACAGAAATAGAAAGATCTTCCCTATCCAGGGGTACATAAACTTTTTAGCCTCTGCACTTGCAAACTCTCTTTAACATGTTTTCTGTCATGGTCAGGGGTCGGCTTGGAGACCAGTAGCTATAGCAGTAACCAACCAGCCAGCTGGATAAGTGAACAAGCAGGTCACTCTGGTGGATGACACAGGCTCACCCGAGGTGCGGGGTCTAAGTACTAACTGGTGTTCACCAGAGCTCCTGGTGGTGGAGATGGGTCTTGCTGCATGTTAGTACCAGGTCCTGCACCTCAGGTCTGCCCCACCAGGAGGTGAGCAAGCCGGGGTGCCCCGTAGCAGATAAAGCAGGTTAGGATCAAGTTTAAGAGCAAAATCTTAGTCGTAAACAAGCCAAGGGTTGGTAATAAGTGGTTGCAGGTTGGGATCGAGGAGAAACTTCGTCAAGGAACAATCCAAAGGTCAGTTATGAATGGTAGCGAAGATATGGACGGCAGCAGGAGTGACAGGAGCGAGATATTGGGTGGAGAGAGCACAATAATCTGGCAAACAGGAAGTGCAGAAATAAGTCAGGAAGTTCATAGGAGGAGCAAAGTGTTCAAAAGTCACGAGAAATAAGACAAGGTTATCTAAGCAATCAGGAAAGGAGCTGTCCAGCATCTCAGGCTGTTCAGTGAGAAGAGTTACTGCCAGACACCGCAGATTTCCCGGGTTCAGGTCCAGGCCCTGACACTTGCATTGTTTACAAAAGCCATTCTCAACCAGCGTACATGGAACCATAGAGTTCCTTCAGAGTTTGCTAGGTGTTTCTCGAGCTGTGGCTGATTTGACTATGTAGGCACAATTAAATGGGAGATCAGAGGACCAACACCATTTGGCAAATCCAGCAGCATGGCACCAATTATCTTTTTATATGTCTGGAAGGGTAGTGTTCCAACCACCACTGCAAGGGTTGTGTTGTTCCTACTGACCAGCAATGTATAGGCCACTTTTGGCATCAGCTCTTGTCTAATTGGTTTTAGTAAAGATTGCCCCAAAACATGAGAAATGCTTCTGGGTTCCTTTGGGGCAAAAAAGTTGACAAGGGCTTTTTGAACCTCCAGTAGCAACTGTGACTTGTAGCAGCTTTCCCTGACTGGAACCTCCAGTAGCAACCTTGACTTATAACTGCTTTCCCACCTATTTTTGTTCAGTCTGAATTTGCATAAAGTGCATAAAAGTATATGATACATTGAGTCAGATTGGCAAAAGATGAGAGAAATGTATATCAGTCCAACATAGAGAGTAACCACAACAGTAACAAAGGCATAGTTTTGGGCACCAAGGCCTAGGGGGCAAGTGTTGTATAATGCGGGAACACATTTCAGAATATATTCAATAATATAAAGATAGGAAGAAATGGTCAACTAACAGAGGGCGTGTCGAGGAGGAAGAGAAGGAGAAAGAAGGGGGAAGAATAAAAGGGAGGAAAAAAAGGGGGGACTAGTACGGAGCAATAAGAAAAAATTAGGGGGACCACTCCACCATGGCTACACCAGAGGGGGTCAGCTCCACCGGCAACCCAGGAGTGGAATTTGCAGGAGTAGCGGAACAAGGTCCAAGGGGTCCAGATAGAAGAGAACAGATGCATTTTTTCCGATTCCCACACCAACAGACGTTCAAGGTCATGGATAGAGTCCAGCTCATTAACCCACTCTCCCAAGGAGGGCACAGAAGTGGACTTCCAGTGGCAGGGGATAACTGCCCATGTAGCAGCCACCAGGTGTCTCAAGATATCTCATTTCACTGATTTGATTGATCCAGGTAGTAGAGAAAGAAAAGCCAGCTCCGGGGTAGGAAGAACCGATGTTGTCATCAGTTTACAATACAGGTCAAAAAATAGATTGCCAGTATTTCTGGATAGGTGGACAGGACCATCAGATATGAAGTAGGGTACCCCGTGAGCTTTGACAACACCAGCAAATGTTGGGGATTGAAGGGTCAAAGCGGTGAAGAAGCAATGGGCATCTATACCATTTGGTTAGCAGTTTGAAGCCTTTTTCCTGAGTCAGGTTGAAGCATTTTTGCCAATCTATTGGGGAGATGGTAAGTTGTATATCTACCTCCCAGGCATGGGTATAAGGAGGAAGATTGGGGGATGATGCGCAAAGAAGGATTGAATACACTTGGGAAACCACATGGATGGGAGGATCAGGTTGGTGCAGGAGTTGTTCAAAGCCAGTCAGCAGGGCAAAAACGTCAGAGACAGAGGGAAAGGAACAAACGTAGGATACCACCTGTCTTCGTTGAAACCAGGAGAACGAAGATGGGAAGGAGGATACAGAGGGGACCGTCAGGAGCAAGGAAGGATCAGAACAAAGAACCTGGGACAATATCCTGTGATCATGGTCATTCCAAATTGCGAAAGAGGGGGCAGAGAGAACTGGGGGGAAAGCTGGCGTCCCAAAGAATGAGGTAATGGGCCCCACGTATTTGGAGATGCAGTAAGAAGACATTCCGCGATACCATATGCGAAGGACGTGTTTAGTAAAAACACTAAGGGTGGAGAGATTAGGATGGTATAGATATGGTATCCAGGGTAAGGGTTGGAGATCAATGGGACACAGGTGTTGTTCCAACTGGACCCAAAGTTTAGAGGAGCGGCTGTGAAATCAGTCGAGGATTCAAACAAGAACAGCTGCTTTGCAGTAAAGGGAGACATCGGGGGCTTCCACCCCTCCCTTAATTTTGGGAGGGAGAGGGTGTTCCAACTAATCCTAGGACGATGTGATTTCCAGATGAAAGTGGAGAAAAGGTGACATAATTTAAAGAAGAAAGAGTTTGGAAGGGATATAGGAAGTGTTTGAAAGAGGTATAAGAGACGGGGAAGCACATCAATCTTTAAAGTATTTACTCTGCCCAACCAGGACAAATACTTGCTAGCGTAAGAAGACAGATCCACTTTAGTCTGGTTGAGGAGGGGTACAAAGTTCAATGAATAAAGTTGGGACAAATCCATGGGTATGTGAATGCCTAGATAACAAATATGAGAGGATCCAGTTTGAAGGGGAAAGACGAGGATATGCGCTGTAGATTCCCCGATGCCAGGGACACATTCAACAAGTCTGATTTAGTGTAGTTCACCTTAAAATTGCTGATTCGGCCGAAGATGTGGAATTCCTGTAGTACTGAAGGAAGGGAAACGAACAGTGGTGTCACAAATGGGAGCAAGTCATCAGCAATAAGATCCAATTTGAAATGCAAGGAAACAACTACCAGCCCACTGATACTGGGGTTATTGCGCAAGGCTGTCACTAGATGTTCCATCGTAAGAACACAGAAGAGAGGAGAAGGAGGACACCCTTGGCGGGTGCCATTCTGGATAGGGAAAGCAGAGGACAAAGAGTCGTTGATCTTGATTCTGGCAGATGGAGGAAAATACAAGGACAGTATTCTGTCTAACATAGGGGGCCTAGCCCTATTTATTGTAATGTCAGGCAAAGAAATTGCCAGTCTACACGATCAAATGCTTTTTCAGCATCTATCGCCAAAAGACACATGGGGATACCATGGGTGTGAGCATACTCCGTTAAGAGAAGTGCTTTCAAGGTATTATACCTCGCCTCACGTCCAGTGACAAAGTACACTTTGTGAATGAGGTCAGGCAGGAGGGGCTGTAACCTATTTGCTAACACTTTGGCAAAAATCTGCAGGTCCACCCCTATCAATGAAATGGGTCTGTAGTTAGAGCATAAAGAGGGGTCTTTATCCGGCTTTGGAATCAGGGTGATATCAGCTTCAAGGGTCTGTCTCAGGCGAAAACCAATAGACAAAGAATTAAAGACTTTCGTGAGAAAAGGAGTAAGAAGGGATGAAAATAATTTAGAGAATTTGGGTGTAAAACTGTCAGGCCCCGGACTCTTACCTGATGGAGTAGCGGCGATGGCCTTTGCCAACTCCTCCTCCGAGAGATCCGACTCAAGATCCCCAAAAACGTGAACATCTAAGGTTGGGAGACCAGTGGCTGATACGAACACTTCTCCTCGGCTAGGGACATATTCGGGTCCAATCCCCATAGGGGATGGGATGTTATATAAGGACTGATAGTAGGTAGTGAAAATGTCAGCAATGTCAGAAGGCTTGGAAAACACCTCTCCTGTTGGCCCCTGAATATGGGGAATAAAGGTGTGCGTACGTTTTGGGTGGAGTGAACGAGCAAGAGAAAAACCACATTTGTTGTTGAATTTATAATGATGTAGCGCTATTTTGTCTGAAAAAGTATGAGCGGAGGCTTCATATAGGTCCTGGAGTTGAGAGAGGGTCAAGGCCACATCTGCAAGGGCCTCCGATGTAGAAGAGTTTTTATGGGCCGTCTCCAGAAGTCGAAGTTTCTGTACCACTGCTAGAGGAAGAACGTTCCTTCTTCAGACAAGAGCCCAGTTGAATGAAAGTCCCACGCAAGACTGATTTTAAAGCCTCACATTGGAAGGGAAGAAAGGTAGTGTTGGCATTGTGGTCTAGCAGAAAGTTAGAGATGGTCTCAGAAATGTGAGTGACACAGGCCTCATTTGTCAACAGTGAGTCATTTAAACACCAGGTCCACTCCTTAACCGAGGTAAAGGGTGGTGTCATCGTGAGATAGATCAGAGAGTGGTCAGACCACACCCTGGTGTCTATGTCGCACTCTGGAGACCAATCCAGACAATTGTGATCCACCAAAAAGTAGTCAATACGACTATAAGATTGGAGAGAGATAAGTGTAGTTCCGAGCTTTAGGATTCAGGACCCTCCACACATCAACCAATCCCAGATCGTATAGGGCATACTTCAGGGCCCGCAATCTGGAGAAGGAGATAGAAGAATATTACGTGGACGAATCAAGTTGTGGGTCAAGAGTGAGATTGATGTCTCCACCGAAGAAGATTTTCCCCTCTGCGAAACCAGATAGCATCTGCAGAAATTGGAGCGTAGTAAGAACCTGAGCAACATTAGGCAGATAAAAATTTGCGATCGTGAACTTAGTACCCCAGAGCAAAAATTTGACAAAAAGATATCTCCCTTGTGAGTCAGACATGTGATCTAAGAGCTCGATGGGGAGCATTTAGTGGATTGCGATTGAGACACCCCTGGCCTTATGGTCCGGATGAGTACTATGGAACCATCTGTTAAAATATCTGTTGGAGCAGGAAGAAGTGGATCCGCACCAAAAATGCATCTCCTGTAATAGGAGCACCTGGACCCCTTGTTTGTGCATCTAGTATAGTGTTTGACCCCATTTAGAGGGAACATTGAGACCATTGACATTGTAGGAACAGAATTTTAATGTCGGGTGGGATACCAAAGTGTGTGCCAAGGTGGAGCGAGGAGGACGAACCAAAGGGCAGAGGGAAAAATAAAAGGGAGAGAAAAAAAAGAAGGGGGAAAAGAGAAGAGGGAGAGAGAAAAGAGAAACAAAGGAAAAAAAAGGGGGGGGGAGAAGGAAGAGAACAAAAGAAAGGAGAAAGAAAAAAGAGGAGGGGAAAAACAAACTGTGAAAGAAGAGAAGGAGGTAGGGAGAGCCGGGGAGAAATCAGAAAGGGAATGGACACTTATTAGAGATGTCACAGGGGAAACTAAAGCGCCTGCAATGCAGGACGCTACGTGAAATATCATGATACAGACATAGCTCTGCCTATCCTACAGAGGAGGAGAGGTCAAGTCAGGATAGTCTGAGATGTGTTCCCAACTCAACAATGGGCATATATTACGCACAGTATGGGATACCCATAGGAAAGCCTGGTCAGATACTAGGAAGAGAAAAAACACATACATGGCAGTATGCTTGAAACCACAAAAGAACAAAACATGGGTGAGTATAGATAAAACAGTACAAATAAACTAAACCAGTCAACCGAGTAGTTCTGCAGGGCACAGGGAAGGGATCTCCAACTATGCGATGCAGGGCCTCGGGACAGATGGGTAGCAAAAAGGGGATAATAGCATCCTCAAATGTCTCCAATCGGACCCCCCTCAGTGCCACCCTCCAGGAGTATTAAGCAGTGGGCGATTGCAGTTGACTCGACTTTTGGGGCCCAGTGGTCAAAAGAGGGGGGCCAAAAAGACCCCGGTGTATAGGATCTGGAGGGCGCCCCAAGGTTCATGGGCCAAGTGGGGACAATACCATTGGGGAAAACAGTAGTATCAGTAGAGGCCGCTGCACGCCCAAGGCAAATATACTGTAGTGGGAAAGGCCAACCTCAGACACATCCAAACAGTTCACATGAGAGAAAAAAATAAAAAAAATAAAGAAATGGGGAACCCCTTAGGGAGAAAGACTGAGGTCATGGCTCACTGCAAGAGTGTAACTCAGTCTTCAGGTGTCCCAGGTAGGGAGGGTGCGACTTCAGCAAAGCGAGCTCGGGATCTTGGGCATCGGCGGCGCTGCGGCAGGGAGGTCGTACCGGGCAGGCGACGTTGATCATCTGGTGGGTCCAATGAATTGGGAATGTCCACTGGATATGTTCCAGAAACAGGAAAAAGTCAGTTTGTCAGGGTCAGTAAACAGAAATTTACAGTCACCACGGGTGTCTCGAATGCTGAATGGATGTCCCCAAGTGTAAGAACCCCCAGCTTGACGTATGAGATCCAGTAAAGATCTGACCACTCTTCTCCTGTAAAGAGCTGGTTTGGATAAATCCAGGTAGAGAGATGAAATGAGGTGCCATCAAAATCCACTGGGCCCAACCGCCAGGCCTTGCGCATAATGTCCTCTTTCAAGGTATAATAATGCACATGACATAGGACATCTCTCAGATGGTCTATCAGGTTACTGAAAGGGCCCTCCACTCTGTGAACTCGATTTAGTTCTATGGGTGTGGTAGCTTCTCTGCCCAATATGTGGTTAAGGATAGCAGTGACAGTAGGTTACAGATCCGATTTCAGTTGTTTCTGCGAATTATATTTTTCACCGTCTTCTATACAAAGCTGATGTTGGCGAAGGCGCGTAAAGTGTGAGGATGAGGCTGATTCCAAGGCCCAAATCCGCAAAGCGTGGTCCTCCTGGGTGGTAGACAGGGCAGAAATGGCAGAAGTGGAGGACGAAACCTGTTTTTTCAAAGCAGCCAATTCCCGGTGAAAAGAGGATTCCAGTTTATAAGCCCAAGAGTCGAAATCTACCCGGAAGGCAGAGAGGAGGGCCGCGGTCCCAGAGCCAGGTGACTCCCCGGTGATCGATCTCACAAACGGAAGGGTGCCAGCGCACTGGGGTGCATACAGAGGCGGAATGGCACCCCCATCTCCAGCAGGTATCTTGGACCGGGCAAGCAGTGGGGTTAGGGGAGTGGCATAGACAGAGCTGGGGCGCCGCAGAGGTAGGCCATGGCTTAGTCAGTGTACGACCTGGCGCCATCTTGTCCCTGACGGCCCGGGCTTCAGAGGAGGCTGTACGGAGCAGGTACTGCTGTATGGAGCTCTGCTGTGGCTCAACCGAATCTGCAGAGGGAGCACTGCGTGCCGACATGAAGATGACAGGTGTAGAGGCAGTGTAGATAGCCTGTGTGGGTCGGGAGGGCATGCGAGACACGTCTTCAGCCTTCCATCGTCGGCCACGCCCCCTTTCCCACCTATTTTGATCATTTTCAGCAGAATTACTTTTTGGCATAGCAGACACATTTAGGGACTCCAGCCCTAGAAGAGGCTCCCAACACCTAGGGGACCATTTTTTTAAAATTTGGTGGACAAATGTCACAAGCATTCGCCCAGCCATCAAGAATTCTGTGTTTTGCTTTATGTAAATGCTGCAGTAATTATCATCGCTATATAAACACCTGTAATAAATAAATCGCAATAGTGCTGTGTGAAAGAAGTAAACTCAGGCAGTCAACTGCTGGCCTATTTTCTGCAGGAAATGGGGATTTGATTGGCACAAGGGGAAGGACATTAATAAAGCAGCGAAACAATGTTTTTTAATGGACAGTATGTGAATAAAGTTTAATTGAATGAGCTTGCCATCTATTAGTGTCTTAGGTGTCGCAACAGCTTTAAAATACGCAGCAAAGGCCCATAAACATTCTGAAAAGTGTTTCATGAGCCAGCCTGTCCACACTTACAGGAAATCTGTCCCTGTAGACTGCTGTTAGCTTTGCCCGATGCCAAGTCCCTTTGGCACAGAAAGTTACAATATTATGGTGTTATTTAGAATAGCAATCAGTGGATGTTTGCCGTTCCCAGAAATGACTTTGTAACTTGGCAAATGGATCGGTAATTGTATAGCGTCTGTGTAACTTTTCTGCTACATTTTCAGCCATATATTGAGGCTGATTTGTGTATACAGAGGGGAGAGGAAAGTTGAGGGACACTTGAAGCTCATTGTAGCTGTTACTGCTTAGGCTAGGAGTGTCAGATTGGTCTGGTAAGCCCATTCCTGGGAGAATGGCATTGTGTGATCATTACAGCACAGATATATGTCCCAGATTACTGCACCACAGTGAGCATAACCAGGGTGGGGTGTGTTTGAACATTAAAGGTGGTAGGAAATCAAATTTGGATCATCATTACTGCCATTTTCAAGATGGGCAAAGCTGGCAGATTGCTCTAGCTCTTGTAGGTGGGCCTAGGCCCAGGGTACCCAATCAGAGAGAGGCCACACATACAGTACAGTCCTAGATGTTATGATTAGCTTGTATATTGCATATACACCGATCTGCCATAATATTATGATCATCTGCCATAGCCGTCATAACTGGACTGTACTAAACCTCTGAAGGTATGCTGTGGTATCTGGCACCAAGCCATCAGTAGCAGATCCTTTAAGTCCTGTAAGTTGTGAGGAGGTGGGGCCTCCATGAATCGGACTTGTTTTTCCAGCACATCCCATAGATGCTTGGTTTGATTGAGATCTGTACAATTTGGAGATCAAGTCAACACCTTAAGCTCGTTGTTGTGTTACTGAAACCATTCTTGAATTCATCAGACCAGGACACCTTTTTCTATTGCTCTGCGGTCCAGTTCTGATACTCGCATGGCCATTGTAGGTGCTTTGGCTGTGGTTTTGTCAGTTTTGCGTGTGTGTGTGTGTGTGTGTGTGTGTGTGTGTGTGTGTGTGTGTGTGGGGCGGGGGGGGGGGGTTAGAGTAGTATTTAGCCCTGTGTAAGCCCCATGTCCTAACTTGGGCATTTTAACAATCACACAGTTCCCTCTTCTCACTCTTGGTGGCTGAGTGGTGCAGAAGAGAGAGAAAGATACACATTTGCCTCTGTATGGTGAACCTGTTGCTTACATTTCTTTGCTCTATACGGGCAAAGCACAAGATCTCTAAGGGTCTATTTACACTGTTGCAGTACATTATGAAAAACACGACTTGTCCATTTTTTCTGCATTTAAGTGACTTGGGAGGCCTATAAAAATCAATGGAAGCACCTCAAAATTGTTATAACGTGTTTTGATGCGCTGGCAACATGTTTTATAAAGCTTTGGTCAATGGCTGTTGGCCCTATCCATTCTAAATTCAAAAGCACGTTAAAAACACATCAACTTGTATCAGAATGCATGTCAACATTTATGTTTAATCTGTTTTTTTAATAAACTTTTACATTTACAAAAGGTTTAGGATAGAACATATCCATTTCAAGGGAATAATTCATGAGGTGTATATTGCCATAACTAGCCAGCATAAATAGTCACAAATAGTCTACTCCAGAAGTAGTAGTACGGTAACACAAACACCAAGAATAACAACAAATGTGACTTTAATATCTGGACCAAATATAACCAGACCCAGTGGGCATAAAGATGAAGAACCTAGCAATGAGGTCATAGTGACTATAAATAAGAAAGTAGTCTCCAAGGGGCTTAAAATATAGGGCCACTCTGTAAAGAGTCAGTTGCGCCTTTACGTTTGTAAGGCCAATTACATCCTCACACAACAAAACAATGATTTAGGGGTAAGTAATTAAGTAATGAATAAGTAGGGAAGAAGTAGGGGTAGAAAACAAAAGAAATAAAAGGAGGGGGGGGTTGTGGAGAGGGGGGGGGTGGGAGTGAAGAGAGGGAGCCCAATTCCACCTCTAGTTCATCCATACTAGTAACACGGACAAGAACCATTGTATGACAGCTTTAAAAAGTCCCATCAAGTAAAATATGTAGCAAATTCTGAGTGTCTAAAATAGTTTGAAATGTTCCACACGATCCTGTAGGCTTTTGATTTGTCTTTCCCAGGAAGCCATCCATTTCAGATTGTTTAAAGAGTTCATCTCACAATCTCAGTCAATTGCATGACAACATTCAAAGGAAACTCACTTTGATGCATGATAACACACCTACCTAATGCCACAGAAAAATGCACTTCTACGCACATGGATCTAAATGGGCCTAAAATTGATTAGATCCTGATTCCTAAAATCTCATATGAGCTTTAACTTATTCATGTAATTTTAAAAGTTGTTTTCACTCTTTTTACATATTCAACTTTTATTAAACTCATACTTGTTGATCCTACCATAAAAGTCCTTGTTCAGGCATCTTTTTCTATGGGGTGACAGCTTACTCCCAAATGTGTTCTTGAATTGTCACCTGTTACATATGTCCCTGGCGGAGACTACAAGCAGCTATGCTGACACACAATGCACAGGCCAGACATGGTCCATCTTTGTCCCTGTCAGGAAGCTGGTCAGCAGCAATGACGTGTAGCTGATGATGAAGCTAGTGCATGTAGACAGGAAGCTGTTGAAAGAGACTGGAAGAGATCAGCAGCAGTGAGATACAGAAATGATTAAAAAAAGTACAACATATGCCAAATTTGCGAGACATATTAATTTATCATTCAGAACTAATGTGTTCCTACCCAATAACCAGACGAGGGTTGATAATGTATTAATTTTGGTTGTATTGATTACATCTATGTGCTTAAAGATGGGTTGATGGAAGGCTACTTCAAACAGATAACAGATAAAATGTTAGGCTACCTTAAAAAGATATCAGATCCCTAAATTTTAAATAGAGATTTTTTTTTTGTCTTTAGGAGCCAAGATTCTGAAAGAAAAGCAACTTTGAATGTCAGTGGGCTAAATATTGAAATAAGTTTCCAGTGTTCCAGTTGTTGGATTACGGCAGGGATCTCCAAACTTTCTAAGTAAATCGCCACTTTACTGTCCTTCAGTCTTTAGGATGGCTAGATTGTGGCCAATGAGAGTAGAAAATGCCTCAGACTTAGTGATCAGGGGGGTAAAATAATTATAGATCACCTGTGGGTAATAGGAGGTAGTGGATGGTATTAGTGTGAAGAATAATCTCCACCGCTGGCGTCAGTGGAAGGAATAGTGCCTCATCATTGGTATTAGGGGAGGAATAGTGCCCCATCTTTGGTATCAGTGGAAGGAATAGTGCCCCATCATTGATGTCAATGGTAGGAATGGTGCCCCATCATTGGTATCAGTAAAAGGAATAGTGCCCCATCTTGGTATCAGTGGGAGGAATAGTGCCCCATCATTGGTATCAGTGGGAGGAATAGTGCCCCATCATTGGTATCAGTGGGAGGAATAGTGCCCCATCATTGGTATCAGTGAAAGGAATAGTGCCCCATCATTGGTATCAGTGAAAGGAATAGTGCCCCACTGTGAGGGACCGCCGAGCGGCACCACTAGCACTCCACTGGTCAGGCGTGCCCAGAGCGCGGAGTCTAAGCCCCAGGGTACTTGTTCACCAGGGCCCCTGATGGTGGGGATGGACTTGTAGTACCCCGGGACCAGGTCGCCACTACTGAGCACACCTGTCAGTGGTAGGGGTGTTCGCCAGGGGCTCCAACCAGGGAGAGCCAGATGTGAGGAGGTCGGGTGACCCCGATGGGATGGATGGATGGATGGCTGAGCAAGTGCGAAGTCAGACAGGCCGAGTTGGTAACATAGAGGACGGTAAGGTACAATGGAGCGGGCAGAGAATCGTCGGGTCACACGCCAGGTCAGCAACAGTAGGTCAGATCTAATGAGGGGCATCCAGGAAGAGAAGTCAGGCAAAGCAAGTGTCTGGGCAGGAGAAATCAGCAGGTCAAGAACAATCCGGGTCAAATAACTTACAAGGCACAGGTTCAGAATCACAGGAAACAGGTAAGACCAGAAGGCACCGAAATGACAGCTCAGGGACATTTAAATATCCCGCCCTGCGCTGCCATTGGTGCCCAGCGGGCGGCCGCGGCTTCTACTGCGCATGCGCAAACTCGAACGCCGCAGCCGGCCCGGACCTAGTGCCCGTGTCCCTGCGCAGGGCGGTGCAGTGCGCCTGCGCCGGGACCATCGCGGCGGGGATCGAGGGGATCCCTGACACCCATCATTGGTATCAGTGAATGGAATAGTGCCCCATCATTGGTATCAGTGGGAGGAATAGTGCCCCATCATTGGTATCAGTGGAAGGAATAGTGCCCCATCATTGGTATCAGTGGAAGGAATAGTGCCCCATCATTGGTATCAGTGGGAGGAATAGTGCCCCATCATTGGTATCAGTGAAAGGAATAGTGCCCCATAATAGGTATCAGTGGGAGGAATAGTACCCCATTATCAGTATCAGTGGGAGGAATAGTGCCCCATCATTGGTATCAGTTGGAGGAATAGTGCACCATCATTGGTATCAGTGGGCGGAATAGTGCCCCATCATTGGTATCAGTGGGAGGAATAGTGCCCCATCATTGGTATCAGTGAAAGGAATAGTGCCCCATCATTGGTATCAGTGAAAGGAATAGTGCCCCATCATTGGTGTCAGTGAAAGGAATAGTGCCCCATCATTGGTATCAGTGGGAGAAATAGTGCCCCATCATTGGTATCAGTGGAAGGAATAGTGCCCCATCATTGGTATCAGTGGAAGGAATAGTGCCCCATCATTGGTATCAGTGGGAGGAATAGTGCCCCATCATTGATGTCAATGGGAGGAATGGTGCCCTATCATAGGTATCAGTGGGAGGAATAGTACCCCATTATCAGTATCAGTGGGAGGAATAGTGCCCCATCATTGGTATCAGTGGGAGGAATAGTGCCCCATCATTGGTATCAGTGGGAGGAATAGTGCCCCATCATTGGTATCAGCGGTAGGAATAGTGCCCCATCATTGGTATCAGCGGTAGGAATAGTGCCCCATCATTGGTATCAGTGGGAGGAATAATGCCCCATCATTGGTATCAGTGGGAGGAATAGTGCCCCATCATTTTTGTCAGTGGGACGAATCGTGCTCCATCTTTGGTGTCAGTGGGAAGAATGGTGTCCAATTTGTTGGTGTCAGTTGGTGGAATAATGCCCTAATGGCCGGATAAAGGCAAGCAAAGGTTTGGAGACCACTGAATTGGATTTTCTATTATTTCCTTTTTTTTTTTTTTTTTTTTTTTTTTTTTAAATGTTTTAATCACTTTTTAATTAAATTAATGAACTTCATTTTTAAATACAATCAATACAATTTAGTTAAATATACTTTAATTAAAATAAATAGCATTTAATATATTTTTTATGACTAAAATTAATTTTTAATGAAACTTTTTTTTAAGTCTTTCCCTAAAGTGCAACATTTATTTTTTTTTTATAAAATACTGTATAGTCATTTTGATAACATTGATAATGATAAAATAACTGCCTAAAAGATGGGTTTGGGAAGGGTACCTCGAATAAGTAATGTCCTATATGATATTTAGAGATGAGCGAAGTATTCAAAAATTCGATTCGGCTGATTCGGCGAATTCGAGGAATAAATTTGATTCGAGTCGAATATATTCGCTGCGAATTTAACTTATAAAAGGGTGTTTCTAGGCTTCAGAGGGCCTTTATATTAGTGCAGAACACTGTACCTTTAATTTAAATGCCCTTGGAGTCTGCTGGGGAAGAGAAATAATACTGTCAGTCAGTATGACATGCAGATGAGTGCCGTCGATCTTAGAATCACCGCACACTTCACTCATTTGGGCAGTCACGGGGCCAAAACCAGAGTGTGGAGCCACAGTGTGGCGGTGGAGGCAGCAGCAATGGGAGGCCATACAGCACCCTATGACAAAAATGGAACCCACCAGCAGTGTGAGGAGACCTGAAAGTGGCACATGGCAGAGTGTGGCGATGGAGACAGCAGCAATGGGAGGCCGTACAGGGACCCATGAGACACTGTGGACCTGGCAGCAGCATGAGGAGGCGGTACAGGGGCCCATGGCAGATTACAGGCCTGGCAGCAGCAATGGGAGGCCGTACAGGGACCCATGAGACACTGTGGACCTGGCAGCAGCATGAGGAGGCGGTACAGGGGCCCATGGCAGATTACAGGCCTGGCAGCAGCAATGGGAGGCCCGTAATCTGCCAGCACCCTATGACAAAAATGGAACACACCAGCAGTGTGAGGAGACCTGAAAGTGGCACATGGAAGAGTGTGGCGATGGAGACAGCAGCAATGGGAGGCCGTACAGGGACCCATGAGACACTGTGGACCTGGCAGCAGCATGAGGAGGCGGTACAGGGGCCCATGGCAGATTACAGGCCTGGCAGCAGCAATGGGAGGCCGTACAGGGACCCATGAGACAATGTGGACCTGGCAGCAGCATGAGGAGGCGGTACAGGGGCCCATGGCAGATTACAGGCCTGGCAGCAGCAATGGGAGGCCCGTAATCTGCCAGCACCCTATGACTAAATGGAACACACCAGCAGTGTGAGGAGACCTGAAAGTGGCACATGGCAGAGTGTGGCGATGGAGACAGCAGCAATGGGAGGCCGTACAGGGACCCATGAGAGACTCTGGACCTGGCAGCAGCATGAGGAGGCGGTACAGGGGCCCATGGCAGATTACAGGCCTGGCAGCAGCAATGGGAGGCCCGTAATCTGCCAGCACCCTATGACAAAATGGAACCCACCAGCAGTGTGAGGAGACCTGAAAGTGGCACATGTTTGGGGCATGATTCATGGCGGATTTAGTCAGTTGTGTCAGGAACTGGTGGTTTGAAATCCAGACTAATCCACGCCTGATTCATTTTCACAAACGTGAGTCTCTCCACACTTTGGGTGGACAGTCGTGTCCTCCGCGGAGTTACAATACCTCCTGCCGCACTAAACACGCGCTCCGATGCCACGCTACTGGCCGGGCATGACAGCCTTTCAAGGGCAAATTCAGCTAGTTGGGGCCAAAGGTCAAGTTTTGTTGCCCAGTAGTCAAGGGGATTGTCTACCTCGGTTGGCAGGGTGCTGTCCAAGTAGGCCCAAGCCTGTTGTTTGAGGTCCTGCTCCTGGTCCACCTGATGCTGCTGCTGCTGCGGCTGGTTAGTAGTTTCCTCACTGCGCTGGTGAAGAAAGCTACTCATCATCGACTGCAGACTGAGGCAGCCGCTGCTGGTGGAGCTGCCACTGCTCCTACCACCCCACCCCTCCCCTGCTGCCATGGCAGTGGAACGCGAGCGCACAGGGCCCACAGTGTCTGAGGATGGACGTTGGCGCAGAAAGGCAGAGACCAACTGACTACATAGGTGGTTTTTATAGTACGTTATTTTGGCCTCCCTCTCAGCAGGTGTGAAAAAGGCCACCATTTTTGAACGGTAGCGAGGGTCCAACAAGGTGGACAGCCAAAAGTCATCCCTCTGTCTGATGGTTATTATTCGGCTGTCGCTACGCAAGCAACCGAGCATGCTATGGGCCATTTGTGCCAAGGAATGCGAGGGACTCCCTGCCTCCATCTCCACAGCATACTGCCACGGTGCGTCTGGGTTCTCTGTCTCCTCCTCCTCCTCCTCTACCAGATGCTCCTGCTCCTCCACTCCTGTCCGCTGAGTGGAAAAACCACCCATTTCACGCAATAATTCTTGAGCACAAATGTCCCCCTCTACCTCCTCCTCTTCTTCCTGTCCTGCCCCCACAGGGGTCATGTGGCGTTGAGATCTGTGCGCCACGTCTACCGCACCCTGACCAGCCATTGTTAACAGCATTTGTTCCAGGACGTGCAACAGAGGAATGACGTCGTTCATCCCATAGTCCTGCCGACTCACGAATAGCGTGGCCTCCTCAAAGGGCCTGAGCAAGCGGCAGGTGTCACGCATGAGCTGCCAATGGCTGACATCGAAGTTACACAAGGGAGTACCTTTATCCGCTTGTAACATCAGGAAATCGGTGATGGCCTTTCGCTGTTCGTAAAGGCGGTCTAACATGTGTAGGGTTGAATTCCACCTTGTTGCAACGTCGCAGATCAGGCGATGCTGTGGAATTCCGTTCTGCCGCTGCAGCTCAAGGAGGGTGTGCTTTGCGGTGTAGGAATGGCTGAAATGCATGCAAAGTTTACGTGACATTTTAAGGATGTCTTGCAGTGGGATGCTGGATTTTAGGAACCGCTTGACAACCAGATTGAACACGTGAGCCACGCATGGCGCATGGCACAACCTTCCTTGACGCAGAGCAGACACCATGTTCTTTCCGTTGTCTGTCAACATGGTTCCGATTTTCAGTTTGCGCGGAGACAGCCATCTGTCGATTTCTCTGTTCATTACACTCAGAAGTTCCTCCCCTGTGTGACTACGTTCGCCAAGGCATACCAGGTGCAGCACAGCGTGACACCGTTGCGCCCTGCACATGTGATATGCCGGTCGGGTAATGGGACTTGGCACGGGGGTGGCGGCTGAGGACACGGCGGAAGAAGAGGTGGTAGAGGCGGACATCTTTGCCGGACCAAGGACGTGCAAACGTGGAGGCAAAAGCGGCGTGACCTGTCCAAGTTGCTGGTGCGGCTGTGCCGGCACCACGTTCACCCAGTGGGCCGTAAATGACATGTACTGTCCCTGACCGTAGTTACAGCTCCACACGTCGGCGCTGCCGTGCACTTTGGCAGAGACCGACATGCTCAAAGACTGGCCCACCATCTCTTCTACATGTGAATGCAGGGCTGGCACTGCCTTTTTGGCGAAGAAATGCCGGCTTGGCACTCTCCACCGTGGCGCGGCACAAGCCATCATTTCTCGGAAAGGTGCTGAGTCCACCACTTGGAAAGGGAGGGACTGCAGCACCAGCAACTTGGACAGGAGGACGTTCAGCTTTTGCACCGTCGCAAACTGTTGTCTCTTGGAAACGGATTCCAAGAAAGACTGCTGACGGAATCCGTGAAGAGGAGTAGCAGGAGAAGGAGCATCTGAATGAGCGGAAGATGCCAACGAGCGACAACTCCCCTCAGCAGAGGTGTTGGAGCCTTGACTGGCTGATAGAGGGCGATTGACGTCGGGTGACGGAGCAAGTAACGGAGCGGGTGATGGAGCGGGGGCTGGGGCAGGCAGAACCGCCGTATCTTTATCACGGTTTTCCCAGGCCACCAAATGGCGACGCTGCATATGCTGACGCAACGCTGTAGTCCCAACATGGGCCCCCTGGCCACGCTTGACTTTCTGGCCACATAGTCGACATACGGCTACGTTTACTTCCTCGGGCGGCTTGAAGAAAAATTGCCACACCGCCGAGTAGGAAACTTTGCCCCCCCTACTCCTCACTGGCTGACTGCTACTTCCTCCGTGCACACCGGCACCACTACTGGCCGTGGTGGTAGACTGCAGTGGAGCTGGTGCTCTACTCCGTGGCCGTTAGCCTCCACTGACACTGCTGCGACCCTGCTGCCTCCTGGGCAACCCACCGACTGTTTTGCTCGCTGCCAAGCTGCCACCCTCTTCTCCTGATGATGCGGAAGCAATAGCCTGATGACGACGAGGCTGCCAAGTGCGATCAGCCTCATCATCAATTAGGGTCTCCGCCTCACTACTAGCCCCCTCGGCTGCGTGTGGGTCAGGAGACAGACCTGTCTCTAGACCGGCTACCGAGCCACTCTCCTCGCCAGTACTTCTTCGCCTGCCTGCTGAAGAGGCGGATGTCTCCCCCCGTTCCTGACCGCCCTCTGTTAGCTCTTCCTCACTGTAGAGTGGGGCTGAGCCCACAGCATGCGATACTTCGCTTGGTGAGGGAACACCAAAGGACAGGGGCAGGTAGAGGACACGTGATTTCAGTGGGCTTGCTCCCGGGCCATGCCAACTAACGGTTGTGTCTGACGTACCCACCGACCGTTGGCTGTAGGTGTCAGAGGTGACCTGGGAAGAGGAAGACGACCGAGCCAACCAATCGATGACGGCAGGGTTGTCGGTGGAGACACGACCGCTGGATGACACCGGGAGCACTGGCCTCTGGCTGCGACTAGTGCTGCCTCGACCCCTTCCTCTGCTGCCACGTCTGCTCGCTCCTAAAACATTGCCTCCTCTGCCACTCCTCTGCATGTTGTCTGACATACTCTTTAATTCAACGATTCTGTGTCCCTGAGTAACAATTCGGTGTCCCTGAGTAACAATTCTGTGTCTGTCCCTGAGTAACAATTCTGTGTCCCTGAGTAACAATTCTGTGTCCCTCAGTAACAATTCTGTGTCTGTCCCTGAGTAACAATTCTGTGTCTGTCCCTGAGTAACAATTCTGTGTCCCTCAGTAACAATTCTGTGTCCCTCAGTAACAATTCTGTGTCCCTCAGTAACAATTCTGTGTCCCTCAGTAACAATTCTGTGTCTGTCCCTGAGTAACAATTCTGTGTCCCTCAGTAACAATTCTGTGTCCCTCAGTAACAATTCTGTGTCCCTCAGTAACAATTCTGTGTCCCTCAGTAACAATTCTGTGTCTGTCCCTGAGTAACAATTCTGTGTCCCTGAGTAACAATTCTGTGTCCCTGAGTAACAATTCTGTGTCCCTGAGTAACAATTCTGTGTCCCTGAGTAACAATTCTGTGTCCCTGAGTAACAATTCTGTGTCCCTGAGTAACAATTCTGTGTCCCTCAGTAACAATTCTGTGTCTGTCCCTGAGTAACAATTCTGTGTCCCTGAGTAACAATTCTGTGTCCCTCAGTAACAATTCTGTGTCCCTCAGTAACAATTCTGTGTCCCTCAGTAACAATTCTGTGTCCCTCAGTAACAATTCTGTGTCTGTCCCTGAGTAACAATTCTGTGTCCCTGAGTAACAATTCTGTGTCCCTCAGTAACAATTCTGTGTCCCTGAGTAACAATTCTGTGTCCCTGAGTAACAATTCTGTGTCCCTGAGTAACAATTCTGTGTCCCTCAGTAACAATTCTGTGTCCCTCAGTAACAATTCTGTGTCCCTCAGTAACAATTCTGTGTCTGTCCCTGAGTAACAATTCTGTGTCCCTGAGTAACAATTCTGTGTCCCTCAGTAACAATTCTGTGTGTGTCCCTCAGTAACAATTCTGTGTGTGTCCCTCAGTAACAATTCTGTGTCCCTCAGTAACAATTCTGTGTCCCTGAGTAACAATTCTGTGTCCCTCAGTAACAATTCTGTGTCCCTCAGTAACAATTCTGTGTCTGTCCCTGAGTAACAATTCTGTGTCCCTCAGTAACAATTCTGTGTCTGTCCCTGAGTAACAATTCTGTGTCCCTCAGTAACAATTCTGTGTGTGTCCCTGAGTAACAATTCTGTGTCCCTCAGTAACAATTCTGTGTCTGTCCCTGAGTAACAATTCTGTGTCCCTGAATAACAATTCTGTGTCCCTGAGTAACAATTCTGTGTCCCTGTCAGGGCTCCCAGGTGTGACCAGAGGTGTGTGGCTGACGCAGGGAAACGCAGACCTCAGATATGTTATAAACAATATAATTTATTAACACTAACAATACAAACATAAACACAGTGCAATACTAAAACATAATACAGTGCAACCAAACCAAACCAAACCAACCACCCACAGATAACAGTACATACAAGCAAGCGTCGTCAGGCAGGCCGGGTCAATATCAATAGGGCAGGTAGGTACAGGGGGAGCAAGCGGAGATTGGTCGGGGTCACAGGCCAGGTTCAGCAGGTAGCAAGCAGCGTAGTACAGAGGGTCAGGCAGAGGGATGGTCAGGGTCACAAGCCAGGGATCAGAACAGGTAGCAAGCAGCGTGGTACAGAGGGTCAGGCAGAAGGATGGTCAGGAGCGAGCCGGGATCAGAGCAGGAGAAGTCAGCAGCGGTTCAGAAACAGGATGCAGGATACAGGGCCCAGGACAAACACAACACCAAGGCAGAGTCTGTGGGTCTGGCCATCCCTTAAATACCCCAGCATAATCAGTTCCAGGTGTTAGCTGGCTGCAAAGTTGAGTCTCTGATTGCTGGGAGCATCCGCTGGCCAGCCCTGGTACTGCAGATCAAAAGGCAGGTGAGTCCCACCATTGCTGGCCAGTCCATTCCTGACAGTCCCTCAGTAACAATTCTGTGTCCCTCAGTAACAATTCTGTGTCTGTCCCTGAGTAACAATTCTGTGTCCCTCAGTAACAATTCTGTGTCCCTCAATAACAATTCTGTGTCTGTCCCTGAGTAACAATTCTGTGTCCCTGAGTAACAATTCTGTGTCCCTGAGTAACAATTCTGTGTCCCTGAGTAACAATTCTGTGTCCCTGAGTAACAATTCTGTGTCCCTCAGTAACAATTCTGTGTCTGTCCCTGAGTAACAATTCTGTGTCCCTGAGTAACAATTCTGTGTCCCTCAGTAACAATTCTGTGTGTGTCCCTGAGTAACAATTCTGTGTCCCTCAGTAACAATTCTGTGTCTGTCCCTGAGTAACAATTCTGTGTCCCTCAGTAACAATTCTGTGTCCCTCAGTAACAATTCTGTGTCCCTCAGTAACAATTCTGTGTCCCTCAGTAACAATTCTGTGTCTGTCCCTGAGTAACAATTCTGTGTCCCTGAGTAACAATTCTGTGTCCCTCAGTAACAATTCTGTGTCCCTCAGTAACAATTCTGTGTCCCTCAGTAACAATTCTGTGTCCCTCAGTAACCATTCTGTGTCTGTCCCTCCGTAACAATTCTGTGTCTGTCCCTGAGTAACAATTCTGTGTCTGTCCCTGAGTAACAATTCTGTGTCCCTAAGTAACTGTTCTGTGTCCCTAAGTAACGGTTCTGTGTCCCTAAGTAACGATTCTGTGGCCCTAACTCTCTCCCTCAATACAGACAGGTCTGCCTCTCTTGAATGACTGGAGGCTAATGGAGAATTCTAAAATGGCCGCAATTTATAGCTCGACCATTACACAGTGCTGGCTGGCTGGCTGCTGATTGGCTAATGCGATCACATGTCATGAATGAATGCATTATGGGTCAGCGCGCCTTGTCTGCGCGCCTTCCCAGAGATCCCGTTGCCGCACATGTCGCCGCCATTTTTGGAAAAATTTTTCGAAAAATTTCGATTCGCGCATCCGAAGTCTGCTAATTTTCGGATTCGGCGCGAATCTAAATTTTCCTAATATTCGAAACGAATTCCACTTCGCCTAGTTCGATTCGCTCATCTCTAATGATATTTATAGATTTTAAATAATGAAATATTTTGGGTCCTTGAGAGGCAAGATTCTGAAAAAGGAGCTTTGGAGGTCAGTGGACTATATATAGAGACAAGTTTTCAGCTTTCTAGTTGTTAGACTAAAGTATTTGGTATTACCTTGTACATCCATATACATAGATTAGCGGGAGAGTGGCTCTCAGTGTGATCTGTGGAGCTCATCTGGGACCTGTTCTGTGTATGGGAAATGTCAAGAGTGGCTTATATCTGAATAAAGCTTGCAAACCGGCAACATTACAGTATTACATTACCTTTTGATTAGGACTGATGTGCAAATCTTTTGATCTGCACTAAATGGTACGTCTAGACAAACTATAACTGTGAAAAAAGGTTTAACCAAATGTATTTTTGTCTAACTCCTTAATTACTTTTATAAAATACTTTTATTATTAGGGTCTTCCTCCCTTTCTCCTAATTTTTGTAACACTCCTTATTTGGCTGATCAGCAGGCTTAAAGCAATGAAGTAGTATCATTATAGTGGCAAGTTCTCCATTCCTCCAATGGATAATCATCAACCCACTACATTTCTGTATCTAAAACCAAACCCTCTTTTTTTTAGTTATTGATAGAGTTGTGATAGATTGGAACCTCTGTCATGGTTGTAATCGAAGTTGTATCGAAGCTATAGGGAGATTCACCCCTCTGCTTGTCCTGGTGACCACTGTCTTTGGAATGAAAGTTATGGTAAATCTAAAAATGCTATTTGCCACCAAGAGGAAAGGTAAAATCAAAGGTTGCCACCAAGAAAAGGGCAGGTTGCCACCAAGGTGAGAGGAAATCTTCCAATGTAGACATCCGTTCCAGTTACAACTGTCTAAGAGGGGATTTCTGTAACTTTCAAGAGATTTTATCTCACTTCCTCTGTGTCTACAGGACAGGAAGTGAAGAGAAATCCTCCCAATGGGACACCGATGACAAAACAAACCTGCAGGGTTTTAACTATACCCTGCTGCATCCCTACAAAATGAAAAAAAGTTCTGGCTTAGATATACTTTTTAATACGATGATAAAAATATTGGAGAGCAAGCTTGTAAAAGTCTCATCAGAAATTACAGGGAATGCTATGATAATAGCTCTAAATGTGTTTATTGAAAATACTTTGCATTTTTATTTTAAGAAGGCCGTTACTGTAAGCTCTTATGAATAAGAACAGCAGTAGCTATCACCTTTGCTAACAGTGATTGGCTCATAATATTTGAATTCGCAATAAAGGGTTCCAAATATATAAGGTTCTTTCTTAAAGTGTTACTAAACCCACAACAGTAAAATCAGTCTGTATATGCAGTAAAGCATGCTTGTTATACTCACTGTGGAACATTAGGGGTTAATTCTCTGCACTGTGTAAAAATGCTGTTTGATCCTGACTTCTCTGATCGTCCCCTTCTTCCAGTGCCTCCCTCTTATCTCCTTATAAGACATATCGTGTGGAGACACTGCACATGCTCAATTTGGTGTGTAGGGAGGTTTTGTTTGTTTTTTTCTTGGGAGAGTGCATGTGATCAGCACAGGGCCAATCAGCACTGCCTAGATAGAGGTCAGGGGTTCTGCATCCTCCTAGAGAAAACTCCTCCTACACACTTTAACCAGTTCTCTGCTGAACACTGATAGAAGGCACAGGAATGCTCAAACTGCTGATGACAAAAGGTATTTAGCAGTTTATATATACTAAAATAATTGCATTTCCATGTTCTGTGTACTGTTAGAGACCAGATACTGTATAGTGAATGCAGGGTCCTGGGTTTAGTAACACTTTAAAGTGACTCTATCAGTTTCCTAAACATCCTACTGAAGGTTCCCTATAAGAGAAGAAGTATTATACTCACTGCTCTGGTGGCCCATGTCTCTCATTCCAGTCTCACAGCCTTCAAAGGACTCTTCAACATTTAACACTTCCATAAGCATTGGATACTTGTGTTCCTCCATTGCACATTGTGGTTCCATCCTTTGATCCTACCTCAGTGATGAGCATTGTACTGAGGTAGGGGTTGGAGGATGAAACCACAGTCCATCAAGAGGTAAAAAGGCATCCATCCCCGAAGTGTTGAAAGCTGAAGAGTTTGGAGGGTGCAGTACTGGAGGGAAGATAGTAGACACAGGCCACCAGGAGGAGAGTCTTCGACCATTCTAATATCTTGCTGAGATATCTCCTAGCAAACGACTCTGCCTGTTATACACTTTTCATTTCACAGTTCTCAGATCAAATAAATTAAATATAAAACGTATATTATACCTTCAGGTCGGAAAAAAAAAAAAAAGAAATCCTAAAGTAAATCTGAAATTTTTTTATTTTTTTTTACTGTTTTTCCATTGGAGAGAGAGCCATGCCAGCTTTTTCATTTCTCCTGCTCTTTTCCTGTTTTTGTTAACCTGGGAATGCTCAATAATAAAAACCATCTTACTTTTTGTTTGCCTTCGGATTCAAATTGCAAAGTCTGCAGTCTGGTTTAAATTAAGAAATCATTTTCCCTGCAATAGTTTATGTAATTTGTTTTTTTCTATTTTATATGGCTCCCGCTCTCCTCTGCCTTTTGCCATGCTGCTTTAGCTGAGGTCTGTATGGTAAGATTTATGAAACTAACTTTAAAGAAAAAATGCACCCTTGCCTCTTATGGCGTTCACAAAAAAGTTAGTGTATGTAAACCCTAAGTATGAACTACTCTTATGTAGACCCTTTAGGTCTGTTAAAAAAAAAAAAGGCCTAAAATAAGAAAACTAATGCATCTAAGGACTGGTAAGCTGCAATAGTCTCTATAGTTATGATCGTAAAGACTTCAACACAATACAATTGCCATAAATCATAATGTAATGGCAGGACCATGGGAAACTAATAAGGATTGTAGCCAAACAACACAGAACTACTGCAGAAAGTGACAGCAGAACTGTGTATACACCATGAAGACTGTATTTCCACAGACTAAGTTTACAGAGAACTTTGCAATGCCAACATCTATAGAAGAGTTGCATTCCTTAAATCTTTACCCACAGAAAGTAGGGAGGACCTTAGGTTTGAACCCATGTTCAGCCCAACCTAGAAGGAAACTGTTGCTTTCGTCCAACTCAATTGCAGCCGGGGTATTGCACGTAAGCTGAGATGATCATGGCATCATTGACCTAATATGACCACATAGCTATATTGGGTCAAACCAATTCCAAAATTGGGTCAAACCAAATTCCATCCTCCATTATCTAAGAAGCAGCTGGTAGATGATGTATCGGAATAAAGTTACAACATTCCTCTATAAAGACTATTCAAAAGTTGTATTAATCAATTCCAAGAAGGATAGGAGCTGGTTTAAAGACAAATGGTGGTCAGACAACTTCTTATCAAAGAAATATAGCCGGTCTCCCAGATATTCACTTTATTTTGTCCAACCCCAGTAGATGTCCTCATAAAATGTACAATGGATATGCTATTTGTGCTGATTCTATGTAGTCTAGGGGCAAAAGGAGGATTATTGTGATCCTTTTTTACTTTTTAAGGAGTCCTACTGATGTGCTGTAGGATACATAGCATAACCCATACAAATATGTAAAGTAACCAACATATGGAGAAGTTCCAGAGTGCATCCATAAGAGACAACAAAAGTAATTAAAATAAAAATTAATGGGTAATGCAAAATGCATAATAGCTTTACAGTAACGATTCAGATTGTATTAACAAAAGGGCAGGAGGGTGAATTGTGCGGCAACCGTGAGCTGAAGACATTCATAGACTGAATATGGAGGTCGGGTCTTCTGTATAAAGGAAAACCAAGCAAAATATGGGCCAAGGCCTCCAAAGGCAGGGGACTGAAGAATAAAGAAGAGAGAAGAAAGTGGGAACAATTCGAAAAGGGAAGAGGGGAACAAAAGGAGGACATTGGGGATACCCTGACCAGGAATCTAGGAGAAACCTAGACTCCAATATCTGTAGCAGTGTATAGCTGTCTGGAGACATGAAAGGGTGAGTATATTGTATCCATGGAACCCAGGTTTTTAGAAATTTCTTATGTGTATCTAGGAGAATGCTGGTAAACTTTACATTGATGAAGAAGATATCAATATAACGATGAATTTCTGCGAGGGAAATGAACTTTTGTTCCAGGCTTTTGCAATTGTTTCATTGCCAGTAAAACATATGTTGCCAATTTGAATAGGGGTTTTTGTGATCCTTTGAAATAAATGGCATATCAACTACGAAAATTTCATACATAAAGACACATAAAATCATAATAAAGCAAAACTTGGGAAGGGTGTTTATTATGTTGAATCTGGTGAAATAGTGCTGTATATATTACTCTAACACTCTTGATTGGTGGCCTTGATAAAACACTCTTGATTGGTGGCCTTGATAAAACATTCTGGACTTTTTGTACCAAGCATTTCTAAATAATGTCTTATGTAATGACACATGTCATTTACATTTGTTGTACTAATACATTATATATATTTTTTATACTTGAGATTTGTTTTTGCATGTTCTGCAAAACTGTAATTGCAAGTCCCACACAATACTACTGTTTTTAAATGTTTTAATATGGGGATGACCATCCTATAGGGAATGAGTGTCCATAATTGCCCCTATACCAAAGCATTCTGTTGGTAAGCCACAGAAAATTGATGAATGAAGTAGTATTGGGGGGTGGTGGGTGGCAGCTGAGGGAGGTGCTGGTGGAGGTGCCCAATTCTTGTGTTGCCTAGGCCAACAAACCATTGTTTGTGTAGTCAGCACAGTTTTAAAGCTGTTCTGCATAATAGCTCATTTTGGCAATGACTTTAAAGTTGAACTCTGCGCTCCCCCACACCCCTCATCCCCCCTTCTACTAATTGCTGGTATAAAATACTACCTTGATGCCCATTTTATTCACCTAAATCCCTGGTCACATGATAAGTCAGTAACAAGCCACCTTCAGTGTACAGCTCCTCCTTTGGGTCTCCATGCTCTTGCCTGCATGTCATGGACAACTTACTATTGGCTATACAACAACCAGGTCCTTGAGGATATGGAAGAGAAGACTCGGTGGTTAGGTCAACAAAAAGTGGCTATCCAGTAGGGGCACATCTACATCGCTGGATTACTGGTCTCTTGCACCTGGAAACAGCAATAAAGAGGGACCCGGATGGTGGACTAAAGTGATCAAATCATTACTTGAGGTGGAAGGGAGTGGTGGGAGAGGGACTTTAACAAAAAAAATCACAATAGAGAAAGAATGGAGCTTAACGTTTTTAATCCCGAACTGCGGACTCACTCCATCAAATCCTGGTTTCATCTACCCCTTCCCCCTTGACTGTATTTTATGTTTTTGTATGCTCACCTTTTCCAGATATTTTAGCATGAATATGGTCCTTTTCTTCAAGTTTTTCTAGCATTGGATGGTCCTCAATAATGCAGAGAGCGTGATGATGTCAATGTCACTCTCAGCATCATTATATGTGAATGGGGTATGCCATGGTGATCCCCCTCAGAAGTGGGTCCATGATGCCCTGTACTCACAGGATTTAATCTTCTGGGTTGAATGCCGCTGGGCACCATTCAGTTTGGATGGCTGAGAACAACTAGTTGTGGAGAGGAATTACTGTGGAGGATAGTGCCATAGAAGAGGTATGTATTACAACCAGAGCTGCTTTTTTTGTTTGTTTTAAACACCTGCTGAAGTGCTTTTTTCATGGAGTTTGGCTTTCAATCCAGTCCTGCCCAGTGTGGAATATAGGACGTGTTGTTCTCATGCATTGAGTCAGGTTCTTTGAATGCCTGTACTCCAAGGCTACAAATCTTTTCCTATAGCATTTTCTTGGATAGATATACAGCTAATGCAATCCTCTGAGGGTTAACACTCACTAACTTTCATCTATATCCAGCATTAAAAAAATTTGTCTAAGACGTGCTAATCCCACTATAAAACATCTAGAAAAAACAGCACCGATGCCAGCTATCTGAAGACCATGGTGTTCTACTGATCCAGCCACAATAAAGTTGAACTCCAGGCAAAAGGCGAAATACAAAGATGAAATACATATGTGCAATCCCTGACTTAAGAAGAGTGTCTTTCTACCTACTGATGGGGAGTGTCCCTGACAACAGAACAAGAAAATACAATAATTCTGACTTATGTCTTTTTGTCTCCATGGTCAACCACTAGGAAGCTACCAGTGCTGCATGCTGAGGAAGGATATACTGTAAACATTTGGTGTGATCTTTTAAAAAGATATCTTGTCCTTGCCTCCTGGGTTGTTGCCAGGAGATCAGACTGTGTTGGAGGCATCTGCCTGGGGATGGTGAAGCCAAGAGTGGGAAGCCTGAAGAGCTTGCACTGTCTTGCTGAAGGTGCATCCAGGTGTAAAGATGGAGCCTTGTTGGAGGACCAGGGTAAGGAACGTCTCTACTAGAGAGTATCTTGGAGAGCTGAAGCTGGGGGACATTGCAGGAAGTCTAGTGGTTCAACAGGAAATGTATTTGTGTGTCCCGGAGCTACTCAATGTTTTGAAGAGTACAGATTGCTGGTCTCCCCCTAAAGGTTATCATTTTTGTAATGTCTTACATTAACGGAAATGCCGGGAGTAATTTTTTGTTGTCTTTTTGGTATCTGGTACCTTAACCCTCTCTCCTTCAATTTTATTGTGCTTATTTAAAATCTTCAAGGTTCTTTCATACATGGTAATGTGATCAGGTCCCCTTATTAGTTTTTCAACCTCAAAGAATTCCGCTTTGAGGTTTGCATTGCTAGCCCACTGAGCTACCCAAGGGTGTTCAACCACTTCGCAGGGTATGAGGGTGCTAGACATATAATGGAGCTACTTTTTTTGCCTACGAATTTGTATTTCTGTCCAACCATTTGGGTGATTTATACAACCCTATCAAACAGCACAGCCATGTCTGGCAGGTCAGGAGACCTGATCTTTCTCTGCTGCTGTATAGCAACACTTACATGTCTTGTCCCTCCTCCAGCCTGTGACTGGCCAATAAAAGACCCATAATGTTAGGGGGTGTTGGCTCAATTTCCATTTTGGCCACTAGGTGACATCCTCTAATAGGATATAAATGTGTGTGTGTGATGAGCAAGATGCTGTGAGAAACAGAAGTATTTGAACACCCTGCGATTTTGCACGTTCTCCCACTTAGAAATTATGGAGGGGTCTGAAATTCACATTGTAGTTGCATTCCCACTCTGAGAGACAGAATTAAAAAAAAAAATTCAGGAAATCACATTGTATGATTTTTAAAGAAATTAATTGTCTTGCACTGCTGAACATAAGTATTTGAACACCTAAGAAACAGCAAGAATTCTGGCTCTCAAAGACCTGTTGCTGTGCCTTTAAAAAGTCCACCTCTACTCCACTCATTAATCTAACTTAGTAGCACCTGTCTGAGCTCTTTAAAGACACCTGTCCACCCCACAGTCAGTCAGACGCCAACTACTACCATGGGCAAGACCAAAGAGCTGTCAAGACACCAGAAACAAAATTGTGGACCTCCACAAGGCTGGAAAGGGCTACATGGCAATTGCCAAGCAGCTTGGTGAAAATAGATCAACTGCTGGAGCAATTATTAGAAAATGGAAGAGGCTAAACATGACTGCCAGTCTCCCTCGGACTGGGGCTCCATACAAGATCTCACCTTGTGGGGTATCACTGATGATAAGAAAGGTGAGGAATCAGCCCAGAACTACAAGGGAGGAGCTGGTCAATGACATGAAAAGAGCTGGGACCACAGGTTCAAAGGTCACTGTCGGTAGACCACTACGCCGTCATGGTTTCAACTCATGCATTGCACGGAAGTTCCCCTGCACAAGTCATCACATGTCCAGGCCCGTCTGAAGTTTGCCAATGATCATCTGGATGATCCGGAAGAGGCATGGGAGAAAGTCATGTGGTCAAATGAGACCAAAGTAGAACTTTTTGGTCTAAACTTCACTCGTCGTGTTTGGAGGAAAAAAGATGAGTTGTATCCCAAGAACACCATCCCTTTCTGCGAAGGGGACAGCACGACTGCACTGTATTAAGGAGAGGATCAATGGGGCCATTTATTCTGAGATTTTGAGCAACAACCTCCTTCCCTCAGTCAGAGCATTGAAGATGGGTCGTGGCTGGGTCTTCCAACATGACAACGACCCGAAGCACACAACCAGGATAACCAAGGAGTCGCTACGTAAGAAGCATATCAAGGTTCTAGAGTGGCCTAGCCAGTCTCCAGACCTAAATCCAATAGAACATCTTTGGAGGGAGCTGAAACTCTGTGTTGCTCAGTGACAGCCCCGAAACCTGACAGATCTAGAGGAGATCTGTGTGGAGGAGTGGGCCAAAATCCCTGTAACAGTGTGTGCAAACCTGGTCAAGAACTACAGGAAACGTTTGACCTCTGTAATTGCAAACAAAGGCTTCTGTACCAAATGTTAACACTGATTTTCTCAGGTGTTCAAATACTTATGTTCAGCAGTGCAAGACAAATATATTCTTTAAAAATCATACAATGTGATTTCCTGAATTTTTTTTTTTAATTCTGTCTCTCAGAGTGGGAATGCACCTACAATGTGAATTTCAGACCCTCCATGATTTCTAAGTGGGAGAACTTGCAAAATCGCAAGGTGTTCAAATACTTCTGTTACTCACTGTAGGACTTCAGGCAGGGAGTCGACAGAAAAGGAGTAGGACACTGGAGCTTGCCCCAGTGGGAATTGGTGCTACCTATTGTACAGAGATGTAATACTTCCAGAGGTTGATATTTCCTGGCTGAGCAATACACGGGAAGGTCCTTGCATCTTGAATAGGGAGAGTCAGGGGCAGGACATACTTTCCTAGGTATATGGCTTGACCTAGGAAAGTGACGAAACATGCTCCTATAATTCCCCTGAAGTTGAATGCATTGAAGTGGCCTAAGTTTTTAAGTTGTGCAAGCAAAGCCTTGAAAAGTTTATTGGACTTGTCTTTTCTTACTACTAATGGTCTGTCCCAGCAACTTGTACCTGATTCTGATGGAAAGAATGCAAGGTGAAAAGAAAGGTGTAATGTACATGTGCTAGTGAATGTACGCTATTTGGCTTCCTCTAGGAGGAGTGGTTCAGATGAACGTGAAGTTAGAGCAAGAGACCAGTTAATGGTAACCAAGAACAAAAACCTTTTGCCCACATTTTGGACGGCCCTGCCTACATTTCAGCTTAGTTGGCATGATAGGCCACAGGGAGCCTCTGAAGAGTCCTGGAACCTTTAGGAAGTTCTAGTAGCTTCTGGAAGGTAGGTAGACTGTGGGCGGAGCAGTGGCCTAATATGAAGGACTTCATTATGAATTATTACTTTTCATGGAGGAACTTGCACGGTATTTGAGCTGTGCAAAGTAGGTGATCGTTACAGATCATGATTGACGTTGTCAATGGCAACTTACCATGGCAGGCGAGGGAGTGGAGATGAGGGTGTGCTTTTAGCTCCAAGGAGTTCTTGCATTCTACAAGGAAGGGAGCCTGGCCATGCTGCTACCAATCTGCCCTAAATGTTGGAAAGTGGTTCAGATGCTTATGCCATGGGTGCTATGTCTCAGTTGTCAGCACTTTTTGTACTGGATGTAGCCAGGGTAAGCAGGGTAAGCCACAGGGCCTCCCTAATTTACCACCTATCTCCAAAATGGAGTCACATGTCTCCCCAAAGGGTCTGAATTTACCCTGAAGATGTATGCCAAGAAGTTGCCACATTGAGGTTGTGCAAGTAAAGCTTTGAAAGGTTTATTGGACTCGCCTCTTCCTATTACTAATGGCTGAGGAACTTGTACCTGGTTCTGCTGGAAAGAATGTGAAGTGAAGTAACGGGCGCGGTGATGTACATGTTCTGGTGAATGTACGCTATTTGGTTCCATCTGGGACAATTGTGAAATTATGGCAAAAGATCTGTTGGTGGTACCCGGGAATGAAATGTGTTGCCCACGTTTTAATGGCCATACCTGCAAGCAGACTGATAAGCTCATCATGCTGTCACTTTTCTCTCTCCTAATGTCAGCATATGAGTGGTTCCTTTTGCTGTTTATCCCTGTCCCAGTCTAAGCATAACTGTACAGTTAAATCCTGATGTATTCCTGAACAGAGAGCTGTATTACTTTGTGTCTTTTATGTCTGCCTGAAGTTTAGCTGTAAGCCGCTTTCCACAGATCTGTCAGTACTCCAGTTTCACTTCATGCATGAATCCTGGCAAACAAAAATATTCCAAGTTCACCATCCTGTTCTACTGTTACATGCAAGTAGTCCTATAGCAAAGCTTATAACACGCACTTATGACAAGCTAAGTGACGGCTTGACCATGCCAGGATCCTCTGGGCTGACACGCCTGTGTTGTCTGCACACAAACAGAATAAAACGCTCCACTCCAAAGCCTGGTTGGTTTACTGGTTAGCAAGAAGGTCTCAATGCTCCAGCTGTGTCAGAGAGCATACTAGGAAGATGGCTCGTCTGAGAGTGGTTGGAGGTTTTGGTAGAACTGCACACTAATGAAAAATAGTCCGAGCAATATGGGCTCATCCAATGTCGTATGAAACCCCTGAACATGCAAGTATTTTGTTTTCCAAATTCAATTTTGGGATGCATATGCGCATTAGAATACATTTGTTTTTCCATCACCAAACCCATATTCACAATTAGAATTCTTTTTTTCTAAAAAATGTTCCATCCTTTGACTTTTCTTGGCACTATGGTTGAAAATGATCATTGATTTGACCCCACTACTATTAGAAAATCTGAAAATGAATAAGATTTCACTGGCAGCACAGAGGCTAAATGGTTCGCACTTCCGCCTGGCAGTACTCGTCTCATTGGTTCGAATCCCTACCACGGCACCTCCTGCCTAGAGTTTGCATGTTCTCCCTGTGCTTGCGTGGGTTTCCTCGGGGTACTCCAGTTTCCTCCCACACTCCAGACACATGCTGGTAGGTTAATTGGCTCCTGTCTAAATTGGACCTAGAATGGGTATGTATGAATGTGAGTTAGGGACCTTAGATTGTACGCTCCTTGAGGGTTAGGGACTGATGTGAATGTACAATATATGCATATTACATATGTAAAGCACTGCGTAAGTTGACAGTGCTATATAGGTACCTGAAATAAACTGGTGTGTGGCCAGTTTTACCGGGAGACAGGGGCAGACTGACCATTTGGAAACTCGGGCACTGCCCGAGGGCCCGGGCCGGGGTCAGTAGGGGGCCCCATGAGATGCCCCTGGTACCTTTTTCATAGGCTTTTTTGAGTTTGGGCAAGGACACAGGGACCCCATGATTCCCTATTGCTCGGAGGCCCCATGAGTTGTCAGTCTGCCCCTGCCAGGAGATGAGATAATATGAACCTCTGAGGTCCAGGGGCAACCCAGCCAAATCATTTCTGGGACAGGTTCAGATGTTACAAAAGAAGTGTAAAACCGCTGATAGTTAAGGGATGCTGAAATGAGGATTGCTTTGCTTTTGTGGATGCAGAATAATGACATTTTCTTATGCAAACACTATGGTAAGTCATTGTCTGAAAGAGGCCTGCAAAGGTTAATGATGGAAGAGTCCACTTTTGCCTTTTCTTAATCCACTGTTTATATAAAGAGGACACGTGACCCGCACATTACATTTATGAACAGATTTGTTATATAAACAATCATTTGCAATGCAGTCATGTGTTAGTTACATACTACCCTTAAATATTGTTCTTATCACAGCCCAAAAATAATGTTCCAATCTCAGCTATAAGCTCCAACATGTGTTTTTTTTTTTTTGTTTGTTTAACATTCAGTTTATTGGATAGCAACAAAAATTACAGCTAAGACAAGTAGGCATAGGGGTAACAAAGAGAGATGGCATGCAAGTTTATAATACCAAAATGTAACTGGCAGAGATGGCAATCAGACAGATCAGTACAAAAGGCAGTATACAACATATCAAACCACAGTGCAATTAAACTCAGAATAGAATAGTAAAGCATTCAAATATTCAGGTCATCCCCTGGTATTGAGAAAGGAAACATAAAAGGTGTAGTCTACCAAGTAAATATGGGAGCAATCTTTAAGGGGGGAGGAAGGATAGGGAGAAAAGAGGAAAAAGAAGGGGGGCGGTAGGGGGGGGGGCCAACCCCGTGGGGAGCAAAACAGGGCAATACACCTGTATTACATCAGTGGGTCATAGCGTTAGGTCTCTGGCCCCCATCCAGCCCCCCTCCCCCATATTTGTAGAAAGTAGGAAGTTATCTCTGGATGTTAATCCCTAGATATTTAAAGTCAGTAACCCTTTGGAAGGGGGTAGAAGAGGGCAGGGGGACCCCTGTCGGACCCAAGGAGAAAATAACTAATTGGTCCCAATTCATTCAAATGCCAGAAAAAGACCCAAACATGTCTAACAATTCCAGGGAGCAGCCAAGGATAGGGAGGCGTCTCCAAGGCACAGCAGAGTGTCATCCACGTAGAGCGAGACATTTTCTTCCAAGGGGTCAACAGCTATCCCCTAACCCTCTCAGAGGAATGCAACAAAATGGCCAAGGGTTCTAAGGTCAAAGCAAACAGGCCCAGGGATAACAGGCATCCCTGCCGCGTACCCCTGTGCAAGCTAAATTCTTGAGATAGTTGCTCCCCTGTACGTATATGCGCCTTGGGGCCAGCAAAGAATTTGCAGCCAAGAGAGAAGCCAGGGGCCGAACCCAAAAAGACCTCCCACAGATAAGACCATTCTACAGTCAAAGGCCTTCTCTGCAGCCAAGAAGACTATCACATCAGTAGGGCATGTACATACAGAGAGGGCCATCACAGTGCATAACCTGTGAGGGGTTAATGTCTGTACCTTTGCATGACATAAATCCTGATTGATCACTATGAACCAAGGTCAAAATAATGTTATTAAGCCAGGTGGCCAAAGGTTTTGTCAAATGTTTGTATCCACATTCAGGAGGGATAAAAGGGAATATGAGGAGCACAGCTCCAGATCCTTCCCCAGTTTAGGAAGTACTATAATCATCTCCTGAGACATGAAAGCTGGGAGATGACTAGTCTAGGAGATAGATGTATATAGCTCATGTAACTTGGGGGCCAAAATTTCATTATGGGATTTGTAAAATTCAGATGGAAGACTATCCGGCCCAGTAGTTTTCCCAGATTTCAGGGAGCATATAGCTTGCTGAACCTCCTCCACCATTACAGGAGCATTCAACTCCTCTCGAAGATCTGATGTCAAGGTAGGAAAGTCAATACCTGCCAAATATGAGCAGAATTCATCTTCTGTATGAGTGGCCCTAGAGTATAACACCCATTGATAGCAACTGGATCCTTGACTGTATCTCCTACATCGTTTTTAATGGCAGCTATAGATGTTACAGGATATAGCATTGATATGTAAGCTAATAGGTGCCCCGTTTTGTCTCCCTGCTCAAAAATGCACTGCATTTGGTGAAGCTGTTATTTCTTTGCACATTCCACTCGGAGATGCCCAATCTCTCTATATGCTACCTGCATGTTCAGCAGGATAACAGGGTTGCGAGTGGCCACAAATGTCTGTTCTATGTCCCGAGCCCTGTCTCAAGAGCTTTTAGGGTATGAGTGGATTCCCATCAAGCAAAAGAAATCATGGTTTGTTATTGCCCCCTCACATAAGCCTTAAAGGCGTCCCATACTATTTGTGGGTTTGCAGGGTCTGGGTTCAGTGACCAATTGGCATGCACCACTTCTTCGGCCATTGGAGCTACAGTGTAATTGTGTATCCAGAAATGGGAGTCTCCACACTCTTTCCATAGGGGTACAATAAGTTTCTAGTCTAAGCAGCATAGGTGCGTGATCTGATATGCCCCTAGGTAGCATAGACACCTCCCGTATCTTACTAAACAAATCAGCAGAGGCACATATCACGTCAATACGAGCCATAGAATTATAAGTACAAGAAAAGCAAGTAAAACATTTGTCAGAAGGATGTTTCCAGTGCCAGGCATCCTGTAGCCCATATATGTAAAGCCACTCATTTGAACAAAACACTATCTTTAGAGGTGTAAGGATTTAGCTTGTCCATACTCCGGCAAGGTGACATTAAAAGCACCCACCACCACGGGCTTGGCAATAAGAAAAGCCGTTAGTAGTGAAGCTAATTTGTGGAAGTGGGAAGGATGCAATGGCAGGGGAAAGTACACACCCAAGATCACTATGTCGAGAGACAATGTCCGCATGCAAAAGAACATATTTGCCCTCTGGGTCCAATTTAAGTAAGAAAAAACCATGTGGACTTGCCGACTAATATGCTAACTCCTCTAGCAAAGAAGAAATATGTGGCATGGTAGTAATGACCTATCCATGGCTTTTTGAGGCTAAGGACCTTACTCACCCATTAAATGGGTTTCCTGTAGGATACAGATATGAGAATTATACATTTGATATAATTAAAAACTAGGGAGCATTTGAGTGTGTCATTGGGTCCTCAGACGTTCCAAGAGACTATAGTAAGTGGAGCCATAATAACCTAAGGAGGAAATATTGCCAAGACTGATCTACCGAAGAAGCCATCAGAATCAGAGGGGCAAATGTCCACCCCCTGCCTGCACACAGCTGCAACAATATAGTAGGTATGCCACATAATGCCATCAAAACAAACATGAACAAATAAAGGAAACTTATTACCAACTCTCCCCCCCCCCCTCAACCCTCACCCCCCAAACATCTGACAGTACTTAAATCCCCAAACACAAACAGGCAGAAAACCCATTGGGGTTGCGAAAAGTAGTGCAGCCGGGATAACCAAACAGAAAGCTAAAAAGTAGTGCTGGTCATAGGATATAGGCGGCATGTGCATAGATAGTGGGAATACTAATCAACCAGAGCCTCAGCTCTGAGGGCACAAACTTGAATTTGTAGCAACAAGTGAAAAAAAGAAAATATAACCTCCTTCCCCCCCAATGTCACTTTGGTTGAATAATGAATGGTCAAAACCTCAGAGTCTACATGTACTGCATGGAAGGAGTAGGAGGCAGTTGGTTGCCCCCAAGGAGAGTATAGAAAAATAAAATGCAGAATAGCATCCCAGACCCCCCTAAGGAAGACGTCCAGAAGCTAGTCAACATGGGCTACGAAGCTAGTGGAAAGATGAAGGCGCATAGGCATGTTAACAGCCTTTAGGCAGGGTTTCCAGCCATGCAGAGACTTCCTATGGATCTTTAAAGAATTCAACAGTCTCGCCATCCTGGATCCAGAGCCTGGCTGGAAAAAGTATACCATATTTCAGTCCCCGAGTCCATAGCTGCTGCTTGACATGATCAAATGACTTCCGTAGTAGAAGAGTCTCCAAAGAATAATCTGGAAAGATCATCAAGAAAATGTTTTTATAGTTGATCGATTCTAGTTTCTCGCAAGACCAGATCCTAGTCCCAAAAATTCAGGAGGCAAAAGATGAATGTGTGAGGGGGGGGGGGGACCACTGGAGCATTTAGTGGCAGGCATGCGATGGGCCCTCTCCACTGCAAAGAAGGCTGAGGACTGGGCCTGTGTCAGGAGGGAGTGGAGCTGTTGCTCAGTGAAAGCCGCAGCATCTTGGCCCTCTGCGTTTTCAGGCAGGCCTACAATCCGAAGATTTTGTTTTTTTTCGACATCATCAACCTTTGCCTCCAAGGCCTTGACACGCACCTGCTGGTTGAGGATATCTCTGGAGTGTTTTCTATCAGTGTCCTTTGATTCACAGATGTGGTGTTTGGCCTCCCCAAGCTAGTCCCAGAACTTATCCATATCACTACGAATCAAACCAATATCCATTTGGAGGTGAACCATTTTTGCTTTTGAGTAGCCTGACCAGTATTAATGGCTTGCATGAGGGTTGTGAATTTTTGCTGGTCTAGAGCAGCCGCATCATCTGGCTCCACCTGTGATGCCATATTGGATCTCCCACGTTTCGTCGGCCAGGGTGCAGGTTTCTTCACCACGGGGAGCGGAGGATGCTTACTCCCAGCAGGCAGCTTGCCCTTAGCCAGTGTCCGCGAGTGGGGGCATAGGTTCATGGACAGAAAAGGTCCGTAATCCCAGCACAATTACAGATGATAAGGCACATGCCTGTGGAGCTCCCTTCTTAAACGTCTGCTTCGGTCGCCATCTTGGACACGCCCCCGCACCAACATGGTTTAGATAGAAGTCAAACAGCTTATAAATATGGAGGAAAATGAAAACAAATAGAGGAAACGTAAACAAAAAACAGCTAATAATGCATAGGAGTTGAACCCAGAGTACAGTTGCTGTTGATTGCTAAATTTCTGGGACCACAATGCCATGAAATCGCCATCATCTAGGAAAGAGATGGGCAAACTTCTGAATTTTCAGGATCAAACATGGATCCCAAACTTTTGAAAGTGCTGTGTTTTAAAGCTGAACTCCAGGTACACAAACCTTTATTGAAATATAATCCTTTAGGACAGTCTTTCTCAACCAGGGTGCCCAGGCACCCCGGGGTGACCTTAAGGCTTCTTCAGGGGTGCCTTGGCAAAATGCCCAAAAATTTTACAAGCCTGCAGGTGAATCAATCCTGCCTTTTTAGTACACAAAGCCACAGGTTTGCATTGTGCACTTTTATGACCTTCTATCTGCCAGCATCCTAACAACCAATGACATCATTAATTGATGAGGAGGATGTCGGGTGCATGCACATTATCCTTGTTTGGCCCTCCCCTGCCCCTGTCCATCAGCACTGAGGTCACATTAGCAGAGTGAGAGAGATAAAATGACACACTGGAATACTAGTCAGTACCAGTGTGCAAAGGTGTTTTTGCTTTGGAAGAATAAATCACCTCTAACATTGGGTGTACTGGATGTGTGTAGAATAGTTTTTTACATTTTAGATTGGGGTGCCTTGATTTTGCAGAATTTTAAAGGGTGCCTTGATATTATCCATAATTGTAAAGGGTGCCTTTACTAAAAAAAAGGTTGAGAAACACTGCTTTAGGACACTCATGTGTCCTAAAAGAATTGAGCTCTATCATTTCAAAGCCTTTGTTCCTAATTTTTAGGGACTCTTTAATGACTAGCATAGTACCACTGGATTGGCGAAAGGCCAATGCGGTGCCAATATTTAAAAAGGAATCAAAGTCTTCACTAACTAACTATAGACCTGTTTAACTTCTATAGTCAGGAAGATACTTGAGAGTTCAATTAAAGACCACATGGATGAGTTCTTGCTAAAAAAAAAAAAAAAAAAATAAGCAATAGCCAGCATGGATTCATGAAAGACAGAAGTTGTCAAACTAATCTGATTTCTTTTTATGAGGAGGTAAGCAAAACCTTAGACAAAGGAGTGCCTGTGGACATGGTATACTTGGACAGAGGGGTGACGGTGGACGTCGTATACTTGGATTTCGCAAATGTGTTTGACACAGTTCCCCACACACGGCTAATGTGTAAGGTAAAGTCTATGGGCTTGGAAAAATTAGTTTGTAAATGGATAGAAAACTGGCTAACAGATTGTATTCAGAGAGTAGTGGTTAATGATTCATACTCCGAATGGTTTAGGGTTGTTAGTGGTGTACCCCAAGGTTCAGTGTTGTAATCCCAGACTATATTATTTATAACTATGTTAAAAATTAAGGGTCCCAAGTACCATTTCAGTGTTTGCAGATGACACCAAGCTGTGCAGTAGAATAATGTCCTTTCAGGATATCTCCAACTTACAAGCTGATCTCAATGCACGGTTTAATTTGGCAACTGTGGTAAATGGGGTTTAATGTTGATAAATGTAAGGTGATGCACTTGGGGGCTAAGAATATGCATGCATCATATATACTAGGGGGAGTACAACTGGGGGGTCAATGGTGGAGAAGGATCTGGGAGTTCTGGTATATCATAGACTTAATAATAGCATGCAATGCCAAGCTGCGGTTTCCAAAGCAAGCAAAATCCTTTCTTGTATTAATAGAGGTATAGACTCCAGAGAGAGAGGTAATTTCCCCCGGTACAAATCATTAGTAAGACCTCATCTGGAATATGCAGTTCAATTTTTGGCACAAATTTACAAGAACAATATCAGAGAACTGGAGAAAGTGTAGAGACGAACAACCAAACTGATAAGAGGCATGGATGAGCTCAGCTATGAGGAAAGATTAGCAGAACTAAATTAAATCTCTCTTGAGAAGAAGAGATTAAGGGGTTGGGGGTATAATCAACATGTACAAATACATAAGTGGTCCATATAGTGAACTTGATGTAGAGTTATTCAGCTTAAGGTCATCACAGAGGACAAGGAGGCACTCTTTACATCTGGAAGAAAAGAGATTTAACCTCCATATAAAGATAGGCTTCTTCATAGTAAGAGCTGTTAAAATGTGGACTAGACTCTCTCAAGAGCTGGTTCTGGCCAGCTCAGTAATTGTTTTTAAAAGGCCTGGATTATTTCCCAGACACACAAAATATAATTTTGTAGGCAAAGCTGATCCAGGGTATATCCAATTGCCTCTTGGGGATCAGGAAGGAATTTTTCCCCTGCTGGAGCAAATTGGATCATGCTTTATTTGGGGGGAAGTTGCCTTCGTCTGGATCAACTGTGGGAAAAGGATTGTGTGTATGTATGTGTATATATGTATGTAGGTATATGTATGTGTATATATATATATATATATATATATGTATGTGTGTATATATATATATATATATATATATATATATATAACATTCTATATAATTTTCTCCCCTTCTATTGGTTGAGCTGAATGGACCTGTGTGTTTTTTCAGCCAGACTAATTATGTAGCTATGTAGTAGGAACAAAGAATATAAAATCAACTTTGTGTGCACCAAACACCTTTCCATACCTAGATACTACATTATAAAAATAGAAGTGACATTGTCATTGTGCTGCACATAGCCTGAGCAGGTAGAAGAGCTGTGGGAGGGATCCAGAAACAATAAACATATTATGACTGGAGCCCCAAGGTCCTAGTAGACCTCAAATGGAGCTAGTACCTGCATTGCATAACAGTAGGCCTCCAGCCTTAAAACTACCGACAACAACAAACCACAGGTACACCATAACAAATATAGGGGAGCCATACTTCAGATGGGTCCCTACAATGTAAATGTGTGCCCTATAATAACCTACAAGGGACTTGTACCCTGCTAGCTGCCATGACACAAACACACAGATTACAACAAGGCCTATCAAATAGCCCTGACCCAGCATTAGCGGAATATAGGGAGGGTGGTATGTATTCTCCAATTTATATTCCTTCTGACCTCCTGAGACCCTCCTGCTGACCACCCCTTGAAACCTAACCTGACCACCAATCTGGCAAGTCCCTGCAAAATTTGTCATGCTGGCCCTTCATCTATTTTTTCTTGTATTACGGGCTAACTTGATTTTTGTATGTAGACAAGATTACCGTATCCTAGAGTTCATCTCCAACAACATGCTGTTAGCAACATTAATCCATAATATCAAAATGAAACGCCAGGCAGAGAGTGATTTTTAAATATTGTTTTAATGAAAGAAAAGAAAAAAAAACATTCAAGAAAAAGATATTACAAAATAATCAATAGGCAACAGTGGAAAAAAAGGGATTTAGGGACTCATTCACACAGCCAGGGGGTTAGTCCATGGTTTTTCCACCCCCCAACTGCCCACCTAAACAAGGACATGCAGCCACTCAGGGCTGTACACAAAACATCATGGCCTCATCAAAAATAAAACCCCCTGTTGTGTTCTATGGGCAGTACGATGCAGTGGTTCGACCTTTTGAGGGTTAAAACAGCCAGTGAGGAAGTGAATTATTGCCTCCCAGCCACCTGTCAACCGCCCTCAGAAATGTGTTCCACCACACATTTTCTGAGGGGCATCAAGGGCTGCTGCACATCTGAACGAGCTCTAAAGGTGGGTTTTTCTGGATCTTGATTCCTTTGTAGAATCCAATTCAATTCAGAGTAGTCCGATCTGGTCAGTCACTGGATCTCATGAACGACTCTCAGCAATCATGCAAAGTTCTGATGCAAAACTAAAATGTGTAAGTTTCCAATTGCAGGAGGTTTTTATGGAATGAGGTGTCACTGAGTCAGCCCCACCCAATGAAGAGAGTGGAGGGGTGTAATATAAAAGTTCTGAAACATTTATGATATTTCAGTTGGCACTCCCTCAATGCTAGTTTTGGAAACTGCATCGATAATTCCTGATGACCATGTTTTACAATCTGACAACCAATGTATTATTGAAAAGAATAGCGTCATGACTTGATAGATATCAAACGTGATACTGACTATTCCCCTTAAGAGATGTAATGTGTCCCTTTAGCTTTCTGTGCCTCAAAATATAAGAATGTTTGGTATCTAACTGATCATTACTTCCTATAGTATATTTTGCATATTTGTGGTATAAATGTAGTTTTATCAAACAGAAATTTATAGATTATGTTGAGTTTGAGAAGATTCAGGTTATGTAGAGCCAGACTCCAAATGTGTATTGCTTATAAATGATTCTATGACAGCTGGTTATGAATTTTTGGCTTAATGAAGGTTTACAATTGCTAGCTGTCTGGCTTGTCAGAACTTTGCTAATTACTGTTTATGTTGGGGCTTAATTAGAAGTTGTCAGGACCTGGGTCACCTGCTGGTGGCAATGTTTTTCCTGGAGCTGAAGGGTGCAGTTCCGGTGGCCACCAGTGGGTGTCTCTCTGCAGCCAGTTTATTCTAGTAATTAGGCTGCACCTGATACTAACTTCTGGGAAGGTATATAATCCTTTTCTTGATGATTGGTGCTTCAGTGTTCTACTTGTAAGGCGTGTCCCAGTGCTATTGACACACACACCGTGGCTTTACCCCGCCTATTCCCTCTTCACTGAGTTTGATTGACAGCAACAGAAGCCAATGCCTCCCTCTAATGCCTCCATGTCCGGTGAGGAGAGAGCCACTACTCTCAGGCACAATGCTGGAACAAGATTATGCTCAGGTCATTTCGGGGGGGGGGGGCTTGGGGGCAGCTGGGAATATTTTTTTATATCTTAGGCATATAATGCACTTAGGTAAAAAAAAAACCTTAAGCATTTTGAACCACTTTGTATTTTTATGTAGGAGCATTAAATTATTTCATAAAACAGCGAAGTGACTCCTTTGTGTGTTACTTTGCTATTGTTAATTTAAAGAGCAAATCAGAATTTACCATCCTCAGTGTCAGTTTAGCACAATCCTGGGATCCTCTAGCACCATCTAGCTGAATACAGGCCACTGATGGTCACTGCAAAGCTCGTGTTTTACACTTTTTTTTCCCTGTTTCCAGGCCAATGTCCAATGAATGTACAGTCTTGTTCTTCCCCTTTGTTCAGAAATCCACAGTTAACGTTTTGTTTATCCAGCTCGTTTTGACTCGCGTTCCGTGCTCATGTCATTGCCAAGCAGTCTAGACGTAGAGTCACTCCATAGCTATTCAAGTTTAATTTCCCTCTATGCCTTGCTGTGTACCGCCCTTTTCCTCAGCTACCAGCAGAGAGATAAACCCAGACGCAAGTGTTTGAAGTCAGCCTTACATCTGGGAACATTACAGCAGTCAGGAAAGGTCTTCCTCAGCATTTGGAGAAGGTTCCAATGACCCAGGAGCTTTTTGGCCTTAGTCCTCACTCTGCAATATCCACAGGTGGTCAGGGAAAGAACATTGGGCAATACGAGGGCACAAATGTGCTGAGCATATGTAGCTGTATAGAGGGACATGTTTCCTGAAGTCAGCCTATTTTAATTGCGACACTGTCAGTTCCAGTGATGCTAGGAGAGTAGAAATATGAAATGTCTGATTTTTTTACTTGTATTTAAAGGTATAGACCCCTGGCCTGCCTAGTTAGTCATTGGCCTGAATCAGGAACACAGCCTCCGAAGTGCATTTGCACAGGGTGCAGGGCTTCAGAGTGTGCACAGCACAGGGTGCGGGGCTCAGGAGTGTATATCAAACATTACACAGGGCTCAGGAGTATGTATCACACAGGGTGCAGGGCTGAGGAGTGAGTATAACACAGGGGGCAGGGCTTCTAGGTGTGTACAGCACAGGGTGCGGGGCTCAGGAGTGTATATCAAACATTGCACAGGGCTCAGGAGTATGTATCACACAGGGTGCAGGGCTCAGGAGTGAGTATAACACAGGGGGCAGAGCTTAGCAGTGTATAGCACACAGGGTGCAGGACTAAGGCCAGTGTACAACCAAATTTTACCTTCTTTCCCCCAACCACCAGTACAGAGCTCCCCCAACCCTCTAGTACAGAGCTCCCCCAACCCTCTAGTACAGAGCTCCCCCAACCCTCTAGTACAGAGCTCCCCCAACCCTCTAGTACAGAACTTTCCCACCAGCCCTCCTTTACAGAGCTCTCCCCCCCAGCCCTGCATTACAGACCTCTCCTCTCCCCCCCCCCCCAGTACAGAGCTTCCCCTCCAACACTCCAGTACATAGCCCGCCCAACCCCCCAGTACAGACCTCTTCACAGAACTCCCTACCCCAATCTGTCTGACTATCTCCTAATCCATCCACCTTTAAATGATCCCTGAAAATCCTTCTCTTTAAAGAAGCCTATGCTGCTTCTACCAAATACACTGTGTTTTTACTTTCTCTATCGGCTCATCCCCCACAGCTATTACCTTTTGTATCTCTTGACCCTCTGTCTTAGATTCTAAACTCTGAGCAGGGCCCTCTGATTCCTCCTGTACCAAACTGTATTGTAACTGTAATGTCGGCCTTCATTTTGTAAAGCACTGTGCAAACTGTTGGCGCTATGTTTATTCATTTATTATTTATTACAGATACTTATATAGCGCCGTCAATTTACGCAGCGCTTTACATATATATTGTACATTCACATCAGTCCCTAACCCTCAAGGGGCGTACAAGCTAAGGTCCCTCACATTCATACATACACATACTAGGGCCAATTTAGACAGGATCCAATTAACCTACCAGCATGCCTTTGGAGTGTGGAAGGAAACCGGAGTACCCGAAGGAAACCCACGCAGGCACAGGGACAACATGCAAACTCCAGGCAGGACGTGCCATGGCTGGGATTCGAACCAACGACCCTAGTACTGCCAGGCGGAAGTGCTATATGAATTGTGTATTATATTAATAATGATCATAAACTTGCGAGGTAAAAATCCACCAGTTTATCCAACTAGTAGATTGTCAGCCATCTACCAATAGTACTTCAGGTGTCTCTGAACATGAAATCGACTGCAAATTTGTGAAATCTACTAAAAGAACAGGAAGGAGGGGAGGGGGAGAGAAGAGAGGAAGATGGGGACAGTTCATTCATAGAACAGTGCTCAGTGTTTACAGGCTGGGATCTGAAGGCTCAGGTAACATCATCATTCATGCAAACAGGATGTAGCTTCCAGCTGCTGTACTTCATATATCCATCCCACATCCCCTTTCTGAGGCACAGCACTGGCCATGTAGAGGGATGTGGGTGGGGAAGACAAGAGGAGAGGGGTGGGAGCATTTAGAGCAGATTGAGTCCTCTCCTCTCCTGTCTATGCAGAGGAGGTGGGGGGCTTGCAGCCTGGAGTCTGTGAGACACTGAAACTTGACAGATGTAGCCAGCCGCTCCTATAGAGTGCTTCCCCTGATGAACAGTTTGGCAACACTGCCTGGGCACAACATCCATAAGGGTTTGCCTGGGGGGTTGGTGAAACCAAAATCTGGGGGGTGCAGCCCACCCCAGCACCTCCCTAGATGATGAGCACCAAACACAAGTGAAGCCTTAAGTGTAAATGGGGTCTAATTAAACATAATATCTGTTCGTGATTCTATGGGTCATTTTTCTGGGCTTCATGTCTAATGGACATATTTTTCATAGAAAAAATTTTTTGTGAATTTTTTTTACAAGGTAGGTTGCCAGGTCTTTCCCCAACCCTCTCCATTTCCATAGACACAACATGCAGAATGTGATAGTACATGTGCATAGCCAATTTGTGCACACATACCAGGGCCAACTTGGACAGGAGCCCATTAACCTACCAGCATCTCTTTGGAATGAGAAGGGAAATCGAAGTACCCAGAGGAAACCCACACACATTCCATGCAAATAGTGACCTGACCTAGATTTAAACCGAGGACCCCTTCTACCTGTTTAAAAAAATAAAAATAAAGGACCCCAGTGCTGCAAGAGCATAAGGGCTAATCACTAAGCCGCTGGGCTGACCCCAACACTAAGTGCCTACCTTCTATACCTGCAGTTGTTTTTTGGTCTCTAATGTATTGGTGTGTAATGAAGACTCACAATACATATGGATTCTCTTCTTTATTTAGAACCACAATAAAGGCTGGTTGGCATTATATTTCCAGCCAATTATATAATACAGGCAGCCCGATAGTCAGCACAACAGTCACTGTAGGAGGTGCATGATGCATTACAGTTACATGGAAATGTCTTCCCGCTGGCACCACAGCGCCCCACACAGGATGAGAAATCTACCCCCGCACAGTCACAGACTCCATTCAGGGAAAGTCCTCCGCTTATCCCAAGTTCAGAGCCGAGCCCGTACTTCTGGCCATCGTATGATGCTGTGAGAAGGAGGAAGCATCAATCAGCATAATGGAAACATTTGTATAACATGCTAAGGGAAGATGTGTGCAAATTGATAATTCTGAGTCTAAATGTTCTTTGAAGAGTAAATCCGGGCTCTGGCAGTCTGTGAGATCCATGCAGTAGAAGAGTGAATTGAGAAAAGGTTATAGGGAACCAGTGGAGCCATCAACCTGTATAGGCAAACCTTAAAGTGACCCATTCAGGGCAAAGTGACAATGTGAAAAGGACCATCAACTTCCCGACCCGTGATCACTTCTCCAGCTCTCCCCGGATGCTCCTTCCTCTACATCAGCTGGTGCAGGTGGAGATTCCCTGGCCAGCCGCTGAATGTAAACAAAGGCTCTGGGATACTGGCTGATGTCATTGCCCAAATTGGACAATGACCATTCAAGACACCACCTGCCTGGAGTTTGCATGTTCTCTCTGTGCGTGCGTGGGTTTCCTCCGGGTACTGGTACTGGTACCCAGGATGCTGGTAGGTTAATTGGCTCCTGTCTAAATTGGCCCTAGTATGTGTATGTACTGTATGAATGTGAGTTAGGGACCTTAGACTGTACACCACTTGAGGGTTAGGGACTGATGTGAATGTACAATATATATGTAAAGTGCTGCGTAAATTGACAGCACTATAGAAGTGCTATAAATTAAGGTACCTGTTTCTGACAGGTACGTTAGTTTCATGTAGGCATCGACAGTTGTGATTGACATTTGTTTGACGGAAGAATGATCTCATTCTAAAGTGTGTCTTTGGCGCTCTGAGTGATTTCAGGGGCATGTCTATTGGGAGAAATAGTGAAAATCACTAGACTAGGCTCTCTCAGGGTCAGGGGCGGACTGACCATTTGGAAACTTGGGCACTGCCCGAGGGCCCGGGGTTAGTAGGGGGCCCCATGAGATGCCCCTGGTACCTTTTTCATAGGCTTTTTTGAGTTTGGGCCTCATGATCCCCTATTGCCCGGGGGCCCCATGAGTTGTCAGTCCGCCCCTGCTCTGGGTACCTACCCATATACCTTTTTTTCCTGGCCATCAGTTTTCAGAACAGACCCTTCCGCAACAAGTCTCATTTCAGCTTACCTCTACTATCTAATCGAATATGAAGAAATTCAACACAAGAGAGATTTCACTTTCATTTTCATGAACACATACCTGAAATAAGCAGTGCTTTAAAACATTTGCCTGGAGTTCTGTAATTTAAACTAATTTTGGCTGCTGTGGTTTTAAATTACTGTAATTGCGTTAACCGATCTAATTACATGTTGATTAAACATGTTGGGAATAAATATAAGCTTTGATTTAATTAGGGAGAAAAGTCAAACTTTTCCCATGGCATAAAATCTATATTTTTTTGTACAGCATATTTTGCCAGAGGATCGTCATGTTAAAAGTTGCATGTATGAAAAGGGCATCTTTTGGTTGTCTAGTTCTAGTAAATGGTACAGCAGTGGTGGGGATATAGAATGCCAGTACAGTGTGTCCAGGGGTTTGCACTGCCGATCCTTTAAAAGCGTGAGTCTGCACCATGCCCTACGATGGCAGGGCAGTTAGGGGCAGCATGCAACCAATTACTGACTCTTACAAACACATTTCTATATACACTATATTGGCAAAAGCATTGGTCCGCCTGCCTTTACATGCACATGAACTTTAATGGCATCCCAGTCTTAGTCCTTAGGGTTCAATATTGAGTTGGCCTGCCCTTTGCAGCTATAACAGCTTCTACTCTTCGGGGAAGGCCGTCCACAAGGTTTAGGAGGGTGTTTATGGAAATGTTTGACTATTCTTCCAGATGCGCATTTATGAGGTCAGGTACTGATGTCAGACGAGAAGGCCTGGCTTGCAGTCTCTGCTCTAATTCATCCTAAAGGTGTTCTATCAGGTTGAGGTCAGGACTCTGTGCAGGCCAGTCAAGTTCCTCCACCTCAAACTCGCTCATCCATGTATGTATGGACCTTGCTTTGTGCATTGATGTGCATGACTGTTGGAACAGGAAGGGGCCATCCCCAAACTCTTCCCACAAAGTTGGGAGCATGAAATTATCTAAAATGTCTTGGTATGCTGACGCCTTAAGAGTTCCCTTCACTGGAGCTAAGAAGCCAAGTCCAATCCCTAAAAAACAACCCCACACCATAATCCCCCCTCTACCAAACTTTACACTTGGCACAATGCAGTCAGGCAAGTACCATCCTCCTGGCAACCGCCAAACCCAGACACATCCATCGGATTGCCAGACAGAGAAGCGTGATTCATCATTCCAGAGAACACGTCTCCATTGCTCTAGAGTCCAGTAGAGGCATGCTTTACACCACTGCATCAGACGTTTTGCATTGCACTTGGTGATGTAAGGCTTGGATGCAGCTGCTCAGCCATGGAAACCTATGAGGTTTGGAGGTCTTTAGCTATTGACTCTGCAGACAGTTGGCGACTTCTGCGCACTGTGCACTTCAGCATGCGCTGACCCCGCTATGTCATGTTACGTGGCCTACCACTTGGTGGCTGAGTTGCTGTTGTTCCCAGTTGCTTTCACTTTGTTATAATCCCACTAACAGTTGACCGTGGAATATTTAGTAGCCAGGAAATGTCACGGATGGACTTATTGCACAGGTGGCAACCAATCACGGTACCACGCTTGGAGTCACTGAGCTCCTGAGAGCGACCCATTCTTTCACAAATGTTTGTAGAAGCAGTCTGCATGCCTAGAAATTATACACCTGTGGCCATGGAGGTGATTCGAACACCTGAATTCAAAGATTCGGATGGGTGTCCCGATACGTTTTATGGCAATACAGTGTGTGGACACATATATATATATATATATATATATATATTAGTGTTATGATCATTATTATTGTTACTACAACTTTTTTTAGAAGTTTAAAATATTGACTGAGGCCCTTAGCTCTGAGACAATGAACAAGACTGGTTAGCTACTGAGGATAGAATTGTTAACTGGAAAATAAGTATAAATAGTTAATTCCCTGCACTGATGCCCCTCTCTACCCTGACAACTTCTGTCCTCAGCTGTGCTCCCTAGTAATGTACTGACTAATGCTGACAGCAATCCTCCTATCTGTCCTTAATTTAGACATATATTATGTTAAGATAAATGACAGTACGGAGGTCACTGGGAGCGCCCATCAAAATTTGGTTATAGGGCCCCATGATCTATAGTTCTGCCTCTGCTAACATTTCTTTTCACATTTGGCCTATGCACAAAATACCATACTGCTAACAGATTAGGGCGTCAGATTTCTACTCTCCTAGTTTTCAGTGTTAGGTGCACTGACACGAGTGGGAAAATTGTCTTTTTCGGCCTCCAGGCTTGGTGTCTCCTGTGTGGCTGACATCTGAATTTGTTAGTATAATCCTTAGGCTAGCCAGTTGAAGTACAAATCCAGCCTTGAATGCAAGAGATTGGGTATATGCACATGTAGACAGGTTAGTCTGCTTCCTCCACTGTAGGTGGCGTTCGTCCGGAGTGGTACTGCACTTGGAGAGGAAGTTAAGAGCAACCTGGTTTCTCTATGGCCTCCTGGAGCTGTGCTCCGATTGGCTACACTGCATCCAGGTGACCTCTGGTGGCCATCTTGGGTCAACAGAGCCTTTTTAGGTCCCTGCTCCTAGGCTTTTTCGCGCATTTTGCATAGTGGAAAGTGAAGGGAAAGAGAACCTTTCTGATAGGGAAAGTGTTTAGCGAGTGGGAGAAGTTCCAGACAAGTAGGGATACACCACTCTTTTTGCAAGTCTTGCCATTGGGACTGGATTGGCCAGACCACATTCCACCCTCTGAGACAGATGCTGTTGGCGCACCTGAATGTGACACTATACTGCACCTAACCACACTTGGTAGCAAGGATATGTCCCTTGCAGCAGGTGTGGAGGGAGGAATAGGCTCCATCCTGGTTCTGCTAAGATCAGCCTTGGCCCTGATGCCTAAGATTAATGGCTCAAATAATCCCTTGGCTAAATGGGAGGAAAGGTTAGAGAGGACTGTGCACCTATATCAGGTCCCGACCTGATCGCGGAGCTGGGTATTAACGCTGTAGAGCAGGGGTGTCCAACCTGCGGCCCAAGACAGCTAATAAAAGCAGTCCAGTACAAAATTGGAAATGTACGGTACCTAAAAATGTTGATTTTTTTTTTTTTTTTTTTTTTTTTTTTTTTTTGGGGGGGGGGGGGAGATTTTTTGTAAAAATGCATTTACACTTAGTGAACACCTGCGAGTGGAAAAAAATTTGACAATGTCTTTTTTTCCAGATATTTCTGCGTTAGTTTTTCAAAAACATATCACATATCGCATAGGTTTTTATGTTGCCCTCTTTTACTTTTATAATAAAAAATATAAAAAAAAATTTGAAGTTTTATTACTCAGGTACATTATATGTGGTTGTTAACTTGTGATCTGCCCGACTTTTCCTGCTCATCAGCTATCCTTATTGCTAGTGTATTTTATGTGCGGCCCAAGACAATTCCTCTTCTTCCAATGTGGTCCAGAAAAGTCAAAAGGTTAGACACCACTGCCCTAGAGGATGACACCCGCCAATCGGTTATGGCACAGCTGGAGGAGGAGCGAGCTAAATTGGAACAGATTGTGTCACACCTGGATTAGATAAAAGGTACCGGTCCCTGAGTTGAGGTGGAGATTCTTTGTTTGGAAACAGCAGGAGGATGAGAATCTTACTAATTATGCGGTAGCAAAGCAATGTCTGGAGGTGCCTGGAAAAGAGGGATGTGAACGGCTGTGCTGACATTACCACATCATATCACATGTTTAAGGACCAGTTCATAGTGGGTATGAAAGCTGGCCCAGTCCGGAGAGCCCTGCAAGAAAGAATCAGGTCGCAACCAACCTGCAATGATAAGGTGGTGGACGTGGTTGTGCAGGAATAGGAAAAGGCAGAAGCAATGCTGGCAGTGATCAAAAAGTATGAACCGCTGTACCTGCAGGAGCAGGCTTTGGCATGGTCACCCGTCAGCTCTACAAGCCATACTGAGAGAGCTGCCTCAAGATGTGGCCTACTTGAAACAAGATATCCTGCTTTAATGGGACTCCCCTCAGACTCATAGGGGCGAGAATCTGTTGCAAAGGGACCCAGAGGGCAACTCAATGTCCAGTCCTGGGGGGCACCAAGTCAAGTGATATTGGCCCTTGTCAATGGCCATGTCTGATTGGCACTGGTTCAGAGCTCATTGTCATGGAGTATGACTTTTACGCACAAAGGTTCAAGGTACGGAAACAACTGGACCCATGTTGGCTATCCCTCTGTGTGGCCAAAAATCTATCTATTCTGGTAGAAGGCATCATTTGGGTTAGGATCCAAATTGAGAACCAGGTGGTGGAACGTTTGGGAGTAGTAGTGACCTGTGGCCTTGTTAATCCGGAAGTATCTGTTGTGCTGGGCATGAACATTCTGAAATACTTGGACTTGCCTCGCCTTCTGACCAAATATGAGCATTCTAGTCAACTGTGGCCTGCAAACTGTGTGGCTCAAAGTGCTCCAGGCCTATGAGGCCCAACGGAGAGAGCAAGTAAACAACCTGAAGAAGTGGGAGTGGTCTGCACACCCCCCAAACAAAAACTACTCCTGGCACCCCTACAAGAAGTGGTCTGGTCACCCCCCCATTGGGGTCCGCAAGAAGCTACAGGGAGAAACTGTTATGGTCGAACCCCGCAAGAGCACCATGGCACCAGGAGAGTGGCTAGAGGGCCATACCTTGTCTTAAATTCACAAAGGAAGAGTCTTGGCGCAGCTCATCAATCTGGAAATTATGCCAATGTCTCTCCCCAGTCACACCTTCATAGCAGATCTCTACATGGTGCCATGCCACTGTATCTGTGCAGCTCCACCCGGGGTGGAAGCAATGTGCTCTCCCCTACAGAACACTAGGGTTCCTCAAGAGGTTGCTAGGAGTTCCTTGAGCTGCGGCTTAATGACCATCGACTTGATGGTACCTGCATAGTCCCATAGTTCCAGGCTGAGCACCATTTGGCAGATCCAATGACATGAAACCAACAATCTTTTTAGCTGCCTGTAAAGGGGTACTCTGACCAACACTGTAAGGGGGGGGGCATTCTTTCCACCACTGCCCACCAACATAAGGGGCATATTTCCCAATGGCCCCCAATTAATTGATTTTAGCAGGGGTTCCCCAAGACCTACAAATTATTTTAGAGGTTCCTCTGGAGTCAAAAGGTTGAAATATGGCTGCTCTATATTGTTCAGTAAATACTGAAGCGTTCATTTCAAGCTCATGTTCTGATACATAGGAATATACATAAGCCTTGTTCACAAATTTCTGTTTAGTTAAAAAAGAGAAATTTAAAAGATAAAATAGCAAAGCCAACTCTTGCTGCAATATTCATTTTCAATCCAGAGATTTTTCCCACAGTTCTTTTTTCTGCCACTAGATGTTCTCAGTCTAATGGCCAGCATCATTCAACCCACTTACCCTGAGCCCAGGGCATCCCAGACTCACCCCCAACCTGTAACTGGACAGTGAAAGGAGAAGCTGCACAGTGATGAGCTCCTCTCCCTCACTTTGCTCTCTACTGCTATCAGCATGCGTCTTAGCAGATGAACTAATTGCCCACTTGTGTTTGCTTCTTCCTCTCAAACTCCAGCCTCTGTAGAGGAGCTGCAAGAGGCTGAAACAAGGTCAAATGTAGGTAACTTTCCTGCTTCTTACTTTTAATTGAAAACTACAGTTTGTGCATTCCTCAATGCATCACCCCAGTAAAAGTCAGATGATGCAGGTTGAATGACCAATGGAGAGCAACAAAGGAGGACATGGAGGACAGCACTGGACAGTAAAGTGGGTGATTTTTTCTAACTTTTTAATGTAGTGGGACCAGGGGCGGACTGACCATTTGGAAACTTGGGCACTGCCCGAGGGCCCAGGGTCAGTAGGGGGCCCCATGAGATGCCCCTGGTACCTTTTTTCATAGGCTTTTTTTAGATTGCACAAGGACACAGGGGTCCCATGATCCCCTATTGCCCAGGGGCCCCATGCGTTGTCAGTCCACCCCTGAGTGGGACAGTGCTGGGGCACGGTGCTTTAGCCTGTATAAATCCTGTATAATAATAGCCAAGGAGTGCCCCCCTTACGTGAGCATAGGTTGCAGGTCCTGTTCTTTTTGTGCCCCCCTATTGCTAAAGTGCCCAAGGCAGCTGCCTCTTCTGTCTACCCCACATCCCAGCCCTGCAATGGGGTGCACGGGGAGCAAACACTGGGGGGGGGGCTTAAGCTTATAGTATGAAGTTGGGCTTTAAGCCGCACCTGCTAAACCATGCCTACTTAACCACAAACCCTGAAACCACACCCCAATCTAATGCAATGCTTCTATTTTTCAAAATGTTTCGGAAGCATATAAAGAGGACTCAAAGTTGTCTATTACACGCATCAATTTTCTGCAGTTTTTATAACCTGGCCTAGTTTTTTTTTTTTTCATGAAAAAAGCACTGTGGGAACATACTTGATAGCAATGATTTATTGGTTGCCTAAACAATTTTAAGCTTCACAATTATATGATCATGCAAAGTATTAGAATTAAATTTTGCAGACTGCTGCGTAGTCAGCACAACACTTTTGGCTGCTGTTGCACGAGGCATTGCAGTTACAAGGATAGCTACTTGAATTGGCACCACAGCGCCCTACGCAGGATGTAAAATCCACCCCCACACAGTCACAGACACCATTTAGGGAAAGGCCTCCGCTTATCCCAATACTAGTGCTGATTCCAAATTTCTGACCGCTGTACAAAGCTGAAAGAGGAAGGGAAGATAAGCTGTTGTTGCTTTCAAAACGTTTCTTAGAAAATACCTTGCATTATACCTATCAGGGCCCATATACACCATGGCGTTGCAGTAACATACATGTTATTACATGCTTTATCGCAATGCACACTACATGTGTTGGTGTGATAAATGTAACTAAATGGTACCCAATGCTGATGAACAATGCATTGCTACCGCAGTGCCATAGCGTGAGTAGGCCCTTTTTCCAATGAAGCATTACATTATGTTAAAAATAACACAGTCAATACCTATGGGTACATTATAATTTGTAATGGAGCTGGCTCAGTCAGTGATTTCTTTTGTTAGAGAGTAACTATGGTCAAAATAAAAATTATAAAAATCTATACTGGACGAGGGTGCGTTTCCCTACGCACCATCTGGCCAATTGATGAGTCTAAAATATATATCTAAAATATATAACCTTTATTCAAATATAAGGAATATAAACAATTAAATTAGATCACACAGTGGCTGGAAGTTGTGCTAAGCTGCACATGGTGGCAAAATGGCGTCACTTCATCTAAAACGGTATGGTATTTGATTTGGTCTGGTGTTATTAACCAATTGGATGTAAGGTAAATAATTGCAATGGTATCCAGTCATATTGTCATGCGCAGTACATTCCACTCCAATAGGCATTAATTACAGCTGAGCATACATTTTTTATATGTTTGAATAAAGGATATATATTTTAGATTCATCCATTGGCCAGATGGTGCGTAGCGAAACGCACCCTCGTCCAGTATAGATTTGTTATTTGCCAAAGATGATGATTTACAACTGGGGCTTCGTTCAATAGTCAAAATAAAAATTTGACAGTCTGTCACCAGCATTAACATTGGATGTGTATGGAGAAGCCACCTGGTGCAAAAGTTCATCTCATTTAAAGGACTTTTTGAAACCTTTAATGGATAAGAGCATGAAATGCAGCCAACATGTTTCAGAGGAAAAAAGCCCTTCCCCCCCCTTCTTCAGGGCTACGGTACACACATAAATGAAATAAAAAAAGTAAAACATTATGCCACATATATATATTAATATGAGTCCATCAAAGATGTTTGTCTTGACATTTTTTTTACCTGTTGATGTTGCTATGAATCCTTTTTTCTTTTTTTTTACAGACAAAGCTTTTCAGCAAAATTGGCAGTTACAAGGTAAGGCAAAAAAATATTAAATTTATGGGGGGGGGGGGGTACGCAATGGTCAGTTTTTATTTATATGGGTTAGACTTTTTTCCAACAGGAAAAAAAAAGTTGCAGTAACTACTGCTTCTAAAGTGTTAGCTGGAGTTTGGGTTTACTTTGTTTGTAGCTTATCTAGGCTGGGTCCACATTATGGGTGCGAGAAGTTAACATTAACATGCATTGCCTTTGCTTTGGATTGCTTTGCCTTAAAACAGAGTTCCAGTTGATTTTAAAAAAAAAAATAAAAGTCAGCAGCTACAAAAACTGTAGCTGCTAACTTTTAAAATACAGACACTTACCTGTCCCTCGGTCCAGCGGCGTCCTCACCACCGCTGGTTTCATCGGCCGTCTTCTCTTCCTGGTGCCAGCCATCTTCAGTGTGGGCACCCAGCTGTGACAGCTTGCAGCTTCACAGCCGGGTGCCCACTGCGCATGCGCAAGTAGCGCTACGCTTTGTGAATGGTCCTGTAGTCTTCTGGAAATGGTCACGTGTCCCAGAAGAATATGGGGAGAGAGGTGGGGAGGACAACTTCCGCTTCCGATCGCCCTAGGCGATCGCAGTGGGAACTTGTCAAATTTGGGTACCCACTTCCCCAAGGTGCCAATCTTTAACAGGGAGCGTGGGACATTGCATTAAAGCGGAACTTCTCCTTTTGGGGAGCTCCGCTTTAACCACTTAAAAACCGGGCTTTTCAGCTTTCAGTGCTCTCACGCTTTCACAATTGCACAGTCATGCAACACTATACCCAAATTAAATTTTCATAATTTTTTCACACAAATAGAGCTTTTTTTTTGTGGTATTTAATCACAGCTGGGATTTTTATTTTTTGCTAAACAAAATCAAAAACTTTGAAAAAAAACAAAAACCTTTGTCTTCTTTTAAAAAAAATTTAGCAAACAAGTAATATTTCTTCTTCACTGATGGGCACTTATAGGCTGCTTTGATGAGGCGGCACTGAAGAGGCATTGATGAGGCTGCACTGATGGGCACAGTTTGGGTGCACTGATGGCCACTGATATGCTGCACTGATGGGTACTTGTATGCTGCACTGACGGGCACTTGTATGCTGCACTGATGGGGCTGCACTGATAATCAGGGCACTGGAAAGCCGGTTATCAGCTTTCCTTTCCTCAGACAGTGACAGCGCTCAGGAAAGGAAATGCAGATAACAGCATTTGTTTACATGTGATTAGCTGTGATTTGAACACAGCTGATCACATGGTAAAGAGCCAACATGATTGGCTCTTTACTCTGATCGTTGATGCACTGTTCCAAGGGACACAACTCACCACCGATCCCCAGGGATGATCACCAGGGGTGCATATGCGCGACTAGAATGGGAGGTTGTCATATGACATCCTCCCAGAAGGAGAGCGGTCTGCCCGACCGTCATTGTACAATAGGGAACCAGTTCAAGTGATTGTAAATGTTCTAATTAAAAAAGCCAACAAACATGTTACCTGCTCTGTGCAATGGTTTTGCACAGAGCAGCCTCCTCTTTTAGGGTCCCCCGCTGTGTGCTGCTTGCTATGGGGACACTCATGTGGGCTCACTCCCGAACCGGTTCTTTGGGTCCATTGACAGATTACAGATAACCCCATTACAGGAAGTCAAAAATAAAGGATCTATGGGCAGGACCAAAAGGTAATACAACTTTGTTACAGGGGGGCTCAGAAAAACAAAAACTGTTACGATAAAGTGTCCATCTTCACTTCCCCCTTCCACGCTCCAGCGAAGTCCCTGACCTCCTCCTTGGTTCAGCGCCGGTGGTTCTCTTCAGGTCAGCCCCAAACTCCACTGATTTCCTGTGAGCCAGGCCATAATTTACAGCCCCCCCCAGGGGGTGCCTTGTCCCACAGGCTGGGCTCAGAGTACTCCAAGACTAAGAAGCACTATCACATTATTAGATGAAAGCCACTCAATCATGGAAGAATGGCCACCTTCCCCCCAGCTCCTACCAGAAGAAGCTGGAAGGCTTGAAGAAAAAAGGTATGTATGGGGGGATGTGGGGGTTGTTGTGGAGGGCTTCAGGGGGTTGGTAGGGAAGAGAGGTGGGTGCAACATGTCTAGAGCTCCATTTTAATGCTAGTGGCAGACTTCATAATATACAGTAAGTTATGTTGTCCATAGTTCTACTTTTACTGAATATAGAGAAACACATTAAGACATGATGGTGATGGTAATGGGGCTTTCTTCCGTTATTCTTCCAGCAAGCCAGCCTTAGACTGCACCAGCTGAATACTTGGCCCTAAAGTTGTGTCTGCAGAATTCCCAGTTTTATTGAACCCATAAATAATGCACCGGAGTACTCACAGTCTTTATGTAGTTCCACCTCCACTGGATAGTGATCAGAAACTGCCTTGGCCTGCAGTTAGAAAAGCAGAATCTCTGTAAGGTCTTCTATTATTAAGCAGGATCTACATAGCACCAACACAGCGCTTTACAAAAATAAAGGTAGACAGTACAGTTACAATACAATTCAAGACAAGAGGGTTAGAGGGTCCGTATCTGTGACAGCTTACAATGTAAAGGGAAACTTTATATGTCCGTTTGCAACCATTTTTAACCAGGGTTCCTCCACAGGTTGCTAGTGGCTCCTTGAGCTGTGGCTGATTGAACTTCCATCTGACGGTTCTACGACCAACGCAACTTGGCAAAACCAGGACTGCTCTGGAAAAAGACTGTGTGTTTTTTTTTTTTTAAGGCGCACAATATGACAATACTTGAACAAAAATGAGCTGCATGGTCGAGTTGCCAGCAAGAAGCCTTTACTGTGCCAAAGCCAAAAAAAAGCATGGTGGTTATAATATATCTGACAACACCTTGACATGCCTCACCAGTTTTTTTTTTTTTGTGGCATTGGCGCATTAAAGGCTTCTTTCTGGCAACTCGACCATGCAGGTCATTTTTGTCCAAGTATTATCATATTGTGCACCTTAGAAAAACAACCACGTCTTTTTCCAGGGTAGCCTGTATTTCTCCTGAGGTTACCAGTGGGTATTCCTTTGTGTAGTTCTTCTGGAAGTTGTGGCTGCAATCTTTCTTGCTCTACCTGACCTTGGCTTGGTATCACAAGATTCCCAAACTGTTCACTTCTTAACAAGTGAATAAACAGTATTGGCTGGCATATTAAAGGCTTTGGATATTTTATATCCTTTTCCATTTTTATAAAGTTCCCTTACCTTGTTACATAGGTCTTTTGATAGAGCTTTTCCGCTCCCCATGGCTCAGTATCTAGCCTGCTCAGTGCATCCACGTGAGAGCTAACAAACTCATTGACTATTTATACACAGACACTAATTGCAATTTAAAAAGCCGCAGATGTGGGAAATTAACCTTCAATTGCAATTTTAACCTGTGTGTGTGTCGCCTTGTGTGTCTGTATCATGACCAAACATTCCAGGGGATGGAAACTTTTTTGATCATGGCCATCTGGGTGATTTCTGTTATTATGATTAAAAAAGGATCCAAACAACTATGTGATAATAAATGGCTTTATATGATCGCTTACCTTAAATAAAAGACAGTTTTTTTGGGCATGATCAGTTATATTTTCAATATAAATGCCAAAATTTCACAATTGCTGCCAGGGATTGCAAACCTTTGAGCACAACTGTACACAGCTATCACGCTTTGGGCAGAAAAGTGCCTAGGCACCCTCACATACTAGCACACTGCAAATTTTCAAGAGACATTCAAGACAAAATGTATATATTTCAAGGTATTACACACAAAATAGATTAAATATGTGCAACCACCAATGTGTCTTCTCACCTCCTCATAAGTGAGTCCATATGACTCCTGGTAGTTGAAAACCTTTGCTGAGCCTGGGACAATTGAGTTCTGTAGACTTGATCCACCAACTACAATCCTGGAAAAAATAACGAGAGATAAAAAATAACACTTAGGGGTGTATTTATAAAACATTTTGCATAGCTGTTCGTCTATCAAAACTGAGTGTAAATTTATTCTATGCGAGTGGGGCAAAACTGAATGTTCTCAGGCTATATTCTAGGCAATTTAGAATGTGTGAATGCAGAAAAATATCACATTATGGCCACTAGATGGTGCTGAGGAGCATACTTATTTCCTATGATAGCTCCATCTAGTGACCATAATGCAGTATTTACCTCCTGGTAGTTGAAAGCCTTCACTGTGCTTGGCACAACTGAGTTCTATAGACATGATTCAATAGCTACAATCCTGGAAAAAAATATAACAAGCGAGATAAAAAAATATCACTTAAGATTGTATTTATTAAAACATTTTCAAAGTCGTTCATCCATCAAAGCGTGTGAATTCATTATGTGCGATTTATTATTATACAGGATTTATATAGCGCCAACAGTTTGCTCAGCGCTTTACAATATAACAGGAGACAATACAGCAACAATACAGCTCAATACAAGAGGGATAGGAGGGCCCTGATCCTTGGAGTTTACAATCTAGGAGGATTAGGACAAAACCGAATGTTCTCAGGCTATGTTAGCTGCAATTTGAATGTGTGAGTACAGAAAATACTGCATTATGGTCACTAGATGGCACTGAGGAGCATACCTATGGCATACCTATGTCCTGTAATAGTCAGCACCATCTAGTGGACATAATGCAGTATTTTACTAGTTGAAAGCCTTTGCTGAGCCAGGGACAACCGAGCTCTGGAGCTCTACAATCCTGAAAAAATTATAAACAGGGAAAAAATATCACTTTTTTTTTTTTTTTTAATTGACTATCTGTTCATCTATCGAAGCATGTGAATTCATTAATGCAATTGGGACAAAACTGAATGTTCTCAGGCTATATCGGTGTAGAGCTCTTCACCCTGAGGTCATCACAGAGGACAAGGGGGCACTCTTTACCTCTGGAGGAAAAGAAATTTAATTTCTTTTCAATTCTATTTTATTTGTTTTATTCTTTTCAAAATTTAAATTTTGGAAGAAAGCTATAATCTTTTTATTTTTATTTTGATTCTATTCTCTTCCTTTTATATTCTATTTTATTCTATTATTTTATTTTCTCTTCTTTTCTATTCTACTCTTTTCTATTCTCTTCTGTTTTACTCTGTTCTATTTTATTCTATACCTTTTGAAATTCGAATTTCAGAAGACGACTATATTCTATTTTATTCTATTCTATTTAAAGCTATTCAATATATTAAATCTATGAAAAAATGTCCTGGATTCTTTCTTGGATACACAGAATATAACTGGATACTAACATTTATAGGTAAAGTTGATCCAGGGAATATCCGATTGCCTCTCGGGGGATCAGGAAGGAATTTTTTTCCCTGTAGTAGAAATTGGATCATGCTTTGCTGGGGTTTTTTTGCCTTCCTCTGGGTCAACTGTGGGTATAGGATTAGAACTTTTTTTTTTTATGGTTGAACTGGATGGACTTTTTTCTTTTTTCAGCCAGACTAACTATGTAACTATATTCTCTGCAATTTGAATGTGTGAATGCAGAAAATACTGCATTATGGTCACTAGATGGTGCAGAGGAGCACAGTTATTTCACCCTCTAGTGGCCATGATGCAGTATTTTCTTCTTGGTACTTGAAAGCCTTTGCTGAGACGGGGACAACACTTGCATCAAAATGTGGATTTATTATGTGGGCAAAACCGAATCTTATCAGGCTATGTTCTCTGCAATCTGTAGATCCTCTAGCTACAATCTTGGAAACAATAACAAGGGAGATAAAAATATCACATAGGGGTGTGTTTATAAAAATGTGCATCTCTTAGATTGTAAGCTCTAACGAGTAGGGCCCTCTGATCCTTCCTGTATTCATTTGTATTGTACTTGTACTGGCTGCCCCTATGTTGTAAAGTGCTGCGTAAACTGTTGGGTGCTATATAAATCCTGTATAATAATAACAGCTGTTCATCAAAAAAACTACATGTAAATTCATTCTGTGCGATTGGAGCAATACCGAATGTTCTCAGGCTCTATTCTTTGCAATTTAGTATGTAGAAAATACCACAATAAGGCCACTAGATGGCGCTGATAAACATACTTCTTTCCTGTGATAGTGAGCACCATCTAGTGGCCACGATGTGGTATTTTCCTCCTGGTAGTGCTGAGCCTGGGACAACTAAGTTCTGTAGACCTGATCCACTAACAACAATCCTAGAAATAATAATAACAAGGGAGATAGCAATACCACCTAGGCAGTGCTGGGACAAGGTCATCTACAGCTCAGAGCGTACATGCCAAAATGTGCCCCCCCCCAAGATGTATGAGCATTATGTTTTAGCAAAAATCCCCCCCAAAACAAATCGAGCGAAAATCTGCACGCTAAGCATACATTCCCCCTCCTCCCAGTACAAATCCACCCCCCTGCTGAAATCCTCCCTCCCAGTACAAATATTTGCCCCATCCCACCTCCCAACACAGATCCTCCACATTACTACTCCCCAAATTTCCCTTCCTAGAACAATTATTGCCCCCCAATTTCCCCCTTCCAACACAAATCTCCTCCCCCCAATTTCCTCTTGGTAACACCCCCCCCCCCAACCTCTGTGTGCAGGGCAGCTTCCCCTCCTGCCCACCCCTTGTGCCAGCCTTACACCTAGGGGTGTATTTATAAAAAAAATTGCATAGCTGTTTGTCCATCAAATTATGGATCCATTTTGTGGGAAAATGGCAAAAACTGAATGTCTTCCAGCTATGTTCTCTGCCCTTTGAATGTGCAAATACAAAAAATACCACATTATGGCCACTAGATGGCACCAAAGAGAATACTTATTTCCTGTGATAGCCAGCACCATCTAGTGGCCATAATGCAGTATTGTTGGATTTACATGTATATGATTTTGCTCTTCAGGTTCCCCAGGAACTTCCATGTGGCAGTGCCTATTTCTCACCTGTCATATGGGCAGTTGGTGTTGGTGCTCACAGTGGTGTCTGCATTATCACCAATCAGCCACTGCAGGCTGGGCTCATGACGAAGACGGATCATGGGCCAGTGCGTACTCTTCACGTAATTGCAGCCAGCGTTATAGTCACCCAAGATAATGATGTCCTGTAGAAGAAAACTATACATGGTTTTTATTGAAAGTTCTGCTTACATGTTGCCTTCCCTGCGTCCTCCCTCCCCCTCTCATCTACAGCCTAATCAGATTTTTAAATGAAACCTTTCAATTTCTTATTTTAGAGCAAGTGATGTCATCTCCAGGGGCTCTATTCATAAAACATTTGTTGCAACAACGTCAGAAGCATCCGTGCAAGCTGAACGAAAAGTCACCTTCATTTTTCTAAGAGATCAATGCCTGTATTGTCATCACCATCTAGTGGCCAAAATAGGGTACAGCTTTCGGAAAATTCTCAATGAGGAAATGATATTGCATTTCGGCAACTAGATGGCGCAAGGAAAAGGTCCCTGCACCATTCCAGAAATCGCAGCCCACACTAGGAACTGCACTACTGTGTGGTTCCCGGCACGGGTGCAATTTCTAGGGCGGGCAGCGTTCCATGAAGATTAATGGCACCCGTCGGCGCAACCCGCGTGTGGGTGGTTGCAGCTGCGGGTTCCACGGCAGTTTTCACTCGCACTAGTGTGAACCGAGCATCAAATCCTTATGCTTGCCCATTTTTTCATAACTTTAGGGACAACATGTGTTGACTTGGCCTCCAAACTCTTCAGATCTCAATCCATTGATCATCTGTGGGATGTGCTGGAAAAACAAGTCCGATCCATGGAGGCTTCACCTCACAACTGACAGAACACGAAGGACTGGCATGGTGCCAGATACCACAGCATACCTTTCACGGGTTTAGCGGAGTCCATGTCTTAACTGGTTATGGTGGGTGGTCATAATGTTATGGCTGATCGGTATATGTTGACAATAATCTACTGTGTCTGTACTGTGCTGGCAGTTCTCATTATCATTTGTAAACTACAACCTTCCTTAACTTTTAACCAAGGAGCATCAAAACTTGACCATGGAGGAAGGGAAGAAGGTGGCCTGATCTGATGAATTCAAGAATGGTTTGAGTTTTTAGGAACACAACGACCAGTTTGAGATGTTGAGTTGGCCACCAAATTCTCCAAAACCCCATCTAATTGAGCATCTGTAGAATGGGCTAGGAAAAACAAGTCCAATCTATGGAGGCCTCACCTGGCAACTTAACTCCTTCACGCCGGTGCCTCCCGGTCCTTTAAGAGTTTCAGAAGCCGGGAGGCGGGGCGGGGTTTAGGGTCATGTGACCACCATGACGCGCCGTCATGGCGGTCACATGATCAGGAAAGGTCCCGATCAAAAGAGGAGATCGGGACCTTTCCGTGAGTACCGAACATGTGTGCTGGGAGCACGCAGGGCGTGCGCTCTCAGCACATATGTCCTTTTTAAATAGAATGCAAATGTGCGTTTGCTCGGCGTCTAGGCCCAGACGCCAGGAGGCCGCACATTTGCGTTTGGCCAGCATGAAGAGGTTAAAGAATTCAAGGATTGGACTGGTGCTAGATACCACAGCATGCCTTCAGAGTGGAATCCATGTCTCAACATTATGACCGCCCACCATAACCAGTTATGTCTGATCAGTGTATGTTGACAATAACTGATCTTGTCTGTACTGTGCTGGCAGATCTCAATATCAGTTGTAAACTGCAACCTTCCTTAACATTTTTAATATGGAGTGTCAGAACGTTATCATGGAGCAGTGGAAGAAGGTAGACTTGACCTCCAAATTAAATCTTCAGATCTCAATCCATTGAGCATCTGTGGGATGTGCTGGAAAAACAAGTCCGATCCATGGAGCCCCCACCTCACAACAGACAGAACTTAAGGGACTGGCCATGTAAGGAATTTCTAGCAAGAAGAATTACGATCGGGAATGCGCATGCGCATAGGAATTCCCGCAGAAGAATTGCCGGTTGTGCGCATGCGTGCAGGAATGCGCGATCGCGCACGTGCACATGCACGGCGAATATTGGTGCCAGACCGCCCATTTAAGGAGTGCCTTGCCTCTGCTCAGGTTCAGTGCTGACTGGTCTTCAGCTCCCCCGTGTCCTGCTTGTTCCTGTACGATTCCTCCGTTACCAATTCGGCTTGTTCCTGACCCGACTTCGATTACTCTCCTGTTACCGGTTCCTGACCTCGGCTCTGCTCCTGACTTTGGCTTTTTTCTTCTGATTCTGTACCGCGCTGCCCGACTGTTGATGACCCTGGCTATCCCCTGACTCTGCTCCAGTCTCTTGTCCTCACTACCTACCTTGTTCTGCTGCACGTCTGGCAATCCACAGAACCTGCTCTGTCTATTATTACGGTGTCCAAATCAGAGGATCATCTGCCTTCCAAGGTCATCATCTGCAAGAGCTGCAAGCAACAACCACTGGCACTCTTGTCCCCCTGGTCCCTAGACTCCCTTTGTTCCAACATCAGCGGGGTCAGGGCTAGTGACACAAGTGAGGCCAACCTCATCAATTTAGTCTCCCATCAGGTACGTGACAGGCCATATACCACAGTATACCTTCAGAGGTCTAATGGAGTCCATGCCTTAAATGATTATGGTGGGTGGTCATAAAGTTATGGCTTATCGGTAAATATTGATAATAATCAGCCTTATCTGAACTGTGCTGGCAGATCTCAATATCAGTTGTAAACTACAACTTCCTTAGAGGTCTTAAAGGATTGGCTTGATGCCAGATATCACAGCATACCTTAAATAGTCTCCTGGAATCCATGTTTCATCTGGTTATGGTGGGCAGTCATAATGTTAACAATAATCAGATGGTTATCAGTTGCACACTACAACCGTCTGACCGCTTGCCCTCCAGAGGATTTCCCCCCCTTCCTGACCAGGCCTTTTTGTGCGTTACCGCTCTGCGTTACTTTACCTGACAATTACGCGGTCATGCAACGCTGCACCCAAATGAAATTTACATTTGTTTTTTCCCACAAATGGAGCTTTCTTTTGGTGGTGTTTGATCGCCTGTGCGGTTTTAATTTTTTGCACTAAAAACAAGACCGATAAGTTTGAGAAAAAAACAATTTTGTCTTTTCACTATTAAACATGTCCAGTAAAAAAAAAATCAAATTTCATAATTTTGGCCAAAATTTATTCTGTTACATTTCTTTGCTAAAAAAAATTCCAATACGTGTAAATTAATTGGTTTACATGAAAGTTATAGTGTCTACAAATGGCGGTATAGATACTGTTTTTTTTTTTATTTTTACTAGTAATGGCAGCGATCAGCGACTTATAGCGAGACTGCGGCGGAATTCTGACACTAGGGAGAACAGTGACACCAATACAGTGATCGGTGCCAAAAAAAAGCACTGACACTGTATTAATGACACTGGGCAGGAAGGGGTTAACATCTGAGACAATCAAAGGGTTAACTGTGTGCTATGCAGAGCCATACAAAGCAGTGTGCAGGAGCTGACAGGGGAGAGATCTGTATTGTTTACATACAGTTCTCTCCCTCCGTCGGTAATGCTCTTCCATCACCAGGTGCTGCCGACTAATCACCGGCTGGGACCTGGTGATTGACAGCCGAGGCCATGAATAGCAGATCAGTTAAGGTACGCGCCCCCTACCTGGAAATGCAAAATCACGTATAAACCGCGTTCCAAATTATTATGCAAATTCTATTTAAGTGTCACAAAGATGCAATATTTTGTTTTTCAGTTTAACTCATGGATGGCATTGTGTCTCAGGGCTCTTTTGATCACTAAAAATAATCTCGGACACCTGTGATAGTTAGATTGGCCGGTGAGCCCAATTTAAAGAAAAACTACTAAAGGACGGCGTTCCACATTATTAAGCAGAGCAACATTTTCAAGCAATATGGGGAAGGATCTCTCTGCTGCCAAAAAGAGTGAAATAGTTCAATGCCTTGGACGAGGTATGAAAACATTAGATATTTCACGAAAACTTAAGCGTGATCATCGCACTATTAAGAGATTTGTGGCTGATTCAGAGCACAGACGGGTTGGTGCAGATAAAGGCACATTGAGGAAGATTTCTGCCAGATCCATGCATCAGATCAAGAGAGCAGCTGCTAAAATACCATTACATAGCAGCAAACAGATATTTGGTGCCTCTGGAGTCCCATGGTCATCAAGGTGTAGAGTCCCCCAGAGTCTTGCAACTGTGCATAAACCTTCTATTCGGCCACCACTAACCAATGCTCACAAGCAGAAACGGCTGCATTGGGCAGAAAAATACATGAAGACTAATTTTCAAACAGTCCTGTTCACTGATGAGTGCTGTGCAACCCTGAATGGTCCAGATGGATGGAGTAGTGGATGGTTGGTGGACGACCACCCTGTTCCAACAAGGCTGCGACGTCAGCAAGGCGGTGGTGGAGTCATGTTTTGGGCCGGAATCATGGGAACAGAGCTGGTCGGCCCCTTTAGAGCCCCCAAAGGTGTAAAGATGACCTCCGTATGCTTTCCGTAATAACATCATCTTCATGCATGACAATGCACCATCTCATGCTGCAAAGAATACCTCTGCATCAATGGCTGCTATGGGGATAAAAGGAGAGAAAGTCAACGTGTAGCTTCCATCCTCCCCTGACCTCAATCCTATTGAGAACCTTTGGAGCATCCTCAAGCAAAAGATCTATGAGGGTGGGAGGCAGTTTACATCCAAACAGCAGCTCTGGGAGGCTATTCTGACATCTTACAAACAAATTCAAGCAGAAACTGTCCAAAAACTCACAAGTCCAATGGATGCAAGACTTGTGAAGCTGCTATCAAATAAGGGGTCCTATGTTACAATGTAACGTGACCTGTTAAAATGTTTAAAAAGTTAAAATGTTGTTAAAAGTTTGATTGAAATAGCTTTTGATTTCAGTAAATATGCTGCAAACACAACAAATGACAATTTTCAGTTCTTTACAACCTATAAAGTGTTTTGAAACTTTCTGTGCGTAATAATTTGGAACAGTGCATTGGAAGTGTTTTATGTTTAAAAAAAAATCCTGTTATCATTAGGAGGTTTGTTCAATAAAATTTGAATTGTACTCTTAATAGTTGATAACATGAGAATTATGCTGACTGTTATTTACATCAATTATTTAGGTAAATGAGAAAAATATCATTTGCATAATTTGGAACACGGTGTATATGTGGTTTTGCACACCCATGCCGCCCTGTAGCAGTATTAGTGCTATAGGGCGGACGGGAAGCGGTTAACATTTTTAAAATGGAGTATCAGAACTGGACCATGGAGCAATGGAAGATGGTGGCTTGTTCTGATGAATTCAAGAATAATTTGAGTTTTGAGGAACACAACAAGGAGTTTGAGTTGTTGACTTGGCCTCCAAATTCTCTAGCTCTCAATCCAATTGAGAATCTGTGGGATGTGCTGGTAAAACAAGTCCGATCCACGGAGGCCCCACGTCACAACGTAGAGTTAGAAAATTGGCTTGGTGTCGGAAACCACAGAATACCTTCAGAGCTCTAGTGAAGTCCATGTCTCAGTGGGTGGTCATAATGTTTTAGATCAGTGGTCTCTAAACTGTGGCCCGGGGGCCGGATGTGGCCCTTTGCTTGCTTTTATCCAGCCCTTGGGGCACTATTACATCCACTGATACCAACAGTGAGGCATAATTTCCTGCAAAGACACCAATGAAGGGGCTCAATTCTTCTCAATGACACCAACAATGGGGCACAATGACACCAATGATTAGGCAGAATTCCTCCCAGTGACACCACTGATGGTGTGCCCTTCCTGCCACTGACATCAGGACCTTTTCTACTCACATTGGCCGCAGTCCGCCCCCTTTAAAGTCTGAAGGACAGTAAACTGGCCCTTTGTTTCGAAATATTGGAGACCCCTGCTCTAGCTGATTAGTGTTGTGTTGACAATAATCAATCTTGTCTGTACTGTGCTGGCAGATCTCATTATCAGTTGTAAACTACAACCTTTCTTAACATTTTTTAACAGGGAGGAATCCTTGGGGAAAAAAAACCCATCAAGACTTGAGGAACTCCTGCTAATATTTACTGTATGCTATGTGAATGGGAACATGTAACATACATGTACGTAGGTGGGAACATGTAGCAAATATAAAGTCAGTGTTATCTTAGTTTGGCTACAAACATGGCTCAGTCCCTCTCTCGGGGACTTCTAGTTGGCTCTGCACTCCAGAAGAGGAAAACGGTTCAAATCAAGAGCGTGAGTCTCATTCTGTTTGAACATATCCAGGGAAATCTGGTGAGCGTGCTCTGAAAAGAACACGTCATTTTATTTTTTTCCTGGGATGGTGAAACAGCTGTTTGAAACGGCTCAGCAGTCACCTTTGTCTTAGCTATAGTAACTAGAACACAGGAAATATTAAGAGGGGGCCCAGCGGATGCTATTGGAAGGAATCTGAAAGCCAGAGCTGCCTCTGAATACAAAACGCTGAACATGTCAGACTCTGAGAACCGCCAGGAAGATTTAGAACGGAACGCGTGTGCCGGCCTCCCGGACGCTCCTTGGTGCCCCTGCTCCCCAGAATAAGGGGAAGGCAAATATAGTCCTTCTATGTACAACTCTTACTGTAAATTATGAGTCTGTTATGTTCCATGTGGTGCTAATGCGGAAGTCATTTCCCCCCCAATCCATGTTGTAATGCAAAGAATGCAAGGGATGTATAAATAAAAGATAATGCAATTACGAAAAGCGGACCTCCATGAGTAGCCGCTGCTTGGCATCTTCCCACACGTCAAAGAGGCCGTCCACCTCCCGCACGGCATAGTCAGGGCTAGTGTGAATAGCAGCCAGAGCAAAGTCTTTCACCTCTGAGGGGAGAAAAAAAAAAAAAAAAAAGACAACAGAACTTGTTACTTTGAACTGCTATAAAACAGCATTTTCCTATTTAGAAAAAAAAATCTATAATCATCAGCTCCATCTAGTGGCCATAATGCAGTATTTTCCTGATCAAAGTCTTTCGGGAAAATACCGCATTATGGCCACTAGATGGAGCTGACGATCATAGGAATAAAATATATTAGAAACAATCAGGGGATTATCTGCAATGGCTGCACATGCTGTTTAGATTGGCCCATAAGTGACTTTTACCTCAGGTTCATGCCTATGCGTTTTCTGCAGCGTTTTGCAGAAATGCAGTACAGTCCATTTAACATGATTTCCTATGGGACAGGTTCACATCTGTGCGTTTTCACCCGGTACGTTTTTTGGAAAGGGTCAGGGACTTTTTTTAATGCAAAAAGTTGCGTTTTTGGTTCTATAAACTGCCATGGAAACGCTGTAGAAAAGCGTGTATTGCTTTTTTGCTGTGTTTTTGATGTGTTTTGCATTTTAAATCTGCCTAGCAACAAGAAAAATGTTAAAAAATGAAAAAAAAAACGCAAGTGCAAAAACGCAATGCAGAAACGGCTCAAACGCACCCTGCATAGGTGTGAACCTAGCCTTAGAACAGAATTATATTAAGTCTGAACTCCGGGAACAAAAAATGTAGTTTAACCACTTGCCCTCCGTCCTATAGCAGAGGTATAGATACAGGGCGGCAGGGCTGCGCAAAATCACTGATCTATACATGATTTGGATTTCTGGGTAGGAGACTCTAGCGCCCTACTCGTGCTGTTATTGGCTGATCGAGATGTCAATCACCGGGACTTCGGTGATCATCAGTAGAGCTGAGAGGGGAGAGATCTGTGTGTAAACAACACAGGTCTCTCCCCTGTCAGCAAGCACATGCTGCTGTGTATTTCTCTCCGCACAGCAGCATGTCTCCGGAGTAAAACACTCCCAGCACACAGTTAACTCTTTGATCACCCCAGATGTTAACCCCTTCCTGCCCAGTGTCATTAGTACAGTGTCAGTGCTTTTTATTAGCACTGCTCACTGTATTGGTGTCACTGGGGATGTCAGTGGCAATTAGTCCCCCCCCAGTGTCAGAATGCCCACCGCAGTCCCTCTATAAGTCGCTGATCGACGCCATTAGTAGTATAAAAAAAAAATCCCAGTACATATATACCGCCATTTGTAGAATGTATAACTTTCACATAAACCAATTAATTTACACGTATCGGGATTATTTTTTTTAGCAAAGACATGGAGCAGAATACATTTTGGCCTAAATTTGTGATGAAATTTGATTTTTTAAATTTTTTTTTTATTGGATGTTTTATAAAAGTAAAAAATATTGGTTTTTTTCAAAATTGTCAGGTTTTTTTTGTTTATAGCGCAAAAAATAAACACAGAGGTGATCAAATACGGCCGAAAGAAAGCTCTATTCGTGTGAAAAAATTACATATTAAAATTTATGTACAGCGTTGCATGACCGTGCAATTGTCAGTTAAAGTAACACAGTGCCGTATCGCAAAAACTGGCCTGGTTAGGAAGGATGGGAAATCCTCTGGAAGACAAGGGGTTAAGTATATTCCTCAACAGCCACAAAGGATATATTTGCACCGAAACCCCTTTGTGTGCCCAGATATTACCTTGTGAAGTAGCAGTGACATCATCACTGTGTTTTACATAGCCTGTGCAGAGAGTAGAGCTGTCGGAGGAGCCAAGAAGGCTGCCTGCAGAAAGTTGTCATTGGCTGCCTTGGTAGGCTTTCCATGGGCGGTCAGGAAGACTGAACTACTAGCAGGGGTGGACTGACTATTTGGAAACTCGGGCACTGCCCAAGGGCCAAGGGTCAGTAGGGGGCCCCATGAGATGCCCCTGGTACCTTTTTCATAGGCTTTTTTGAGTTTGGCCAAGATCTGAGCAACTTCTTCCTAAGGCCTTGCTCACATGGGAAAACTAGCAGTCAGGGGCGGACTGACAACTCATGGGGCCCCCGGGCAATAGGGGATCATGGGGCCCCTGTGTCCTTGCCCAAACTCGAAAAAGCCTATGAAAAAGTTACCAGGGGCATCTCATAGGGCCCCCTACTGACCCCGGGCCCTCGGGCAGTGCCCGAGTTTCCAAGTGGTTACTCCGCTCCTGGTCGGGCTTGATGTGCCCGGGATGTAAGGCCCCATTCACACACGAGTGATTTGTAGCTCAAAGCTCCAAAACGCTTGAGGAGAAAACATCAATTACTCTCCATTGGAGATGGTTCACATCTCCATTCCAAGTCGCCTGAAGCTCCAACAAGTTCTGGTGCTTTTTTTGTTGCTCAAATCAGCCAGATTTGTGGTTTGAAATTCCATTGAAATGAATGGATATGTGCATTTTTGGACATTTTTCTGCTCAAATGAAAAAAAAATATATATATATATAGTTTATATTATTATATATTTTTATATAGTTACTTGTGCATTTATTTTCCATTTAATCCTATATTATTACTATGTATGTATGTGTGTGTGTGTATATATATATATATATATATATATATATATATATATGTATGTATATATATATCTGTGTATATATATATGTGTAAAATAAATGCACAAATAAATAAAAAATAATCATAAATAAACAATGAATCAAATAAATGAATAATATGTAATAATAAATAAGTAATCACTATCCCTACCCTTCTAACCCTACAGAAAATATATTAAATACATTAATGTTATTATTAATAATAATCATTAATTATTATTGTTAAAATAATCAGAACACCCAAACCTGAAAAAGTTGTTATTATTAATAATAATAACAATTAGGCTCCATGCACACTGGGCGTAACGCTAGCTGTGGAAAGTCATGTTAGAAACGTGAGTTTTTCAGCGTTTTTTACCAAAAAAACATCCAAAAACATCAGTTTGCCGCAATTTGCTGAGTTTTACCGTGTTATGCCACGTTTTTCAGTGTTAAAGCTAAAAAATCCCTTCTAGTTCTGGGGGGTCTTTTTCCAGCCAAAAAAACACCCCTGCCAAAAATCGCTGATTACAGTCTGTGTGCATGGACACATAGGATAACATGCTGGGGGGTTTACTGGCTGTAGAAAAAAACATCAAAAGCCAAAAACAGCCGCTGTAAAAACGTCCCGTGTGCTTAATAAAATAATAAAGTAATAATAATAAATACCCAAACCTAAAAAAAAATTATTAAAAATTATAATTATTATTATAATAAAGTAATAAACACCCAAACCTAAAAAAATTATTAATTATTATAATAATAATAAACACCCAAACCTGAAAAAAATATTATTCATAATAATTTTTTCATGAATATTATTTATTTTGTGATAGGGTTAGGAAGTTTATATTATTAATATTATTATTTTTATTATTATTATTTAAAAAAATAAGGATTATGGGGTCAAGGGGTTAATTATTATTTTTTATTACATATTCATTTATTTAAATTATTATTTATTTCTGTTTATTTTTATTTGGGTAAATGCTTCTATTTCCTATCTCCGCTCTTAACTAGAAAAACGCATTGACTCCTGTTAAATTCAGAACAAATGGTGTATTTATATTTGTGTGTATGTTGACCAGTCCTCACTTCTAGCTGCACCCAGTTTTATGACTGTAGCCTGTTTCCTGAGAAACATCCCCCACTAGTCATGTGATCCTTATCAGCTTCTAATTGGGGTGGAGTTGAATGCTCATTTGAGCATCTCCCTATAAATTTAGATCAGCGCATGGGGGGAGATCTCTGATGGGGGTGCTGCTTTAGTTCGAGTGCTGCGTTGAAGGAGTGCGAAGCAGTTAAACACAGCAGTATCATATTACTATCCTCTGTTCCCAAATATCATTTCTTTACCCCTCTGCTCCACCCCAAAACTTGTACATCTCCCCCTCATTGCTATCATCTCCCTATTACTGCTCTCATCACCTCCCCAAAATGCCTCTTCCACTCCTCCTTCTCATTTTCCTCTCCTCCGTTCCCAAAATCCATTCACTATATCCCTCTGCCCCTCCCAAACATTTATATATTGTGTCCTCACTACTTCCTTCGCCCCTCTACGGCACCCACTACCTCCTCCTATTACTCCACTCTCCCACTGACCCCAACACCTCCACTAGTAGTTGCTCACGCTCCTGCACATCCCGCTCCCATGCCACCTTTCTCACCCTTCTCCTCCTCCTAACTGCGGGGGACATCTCCCCGAATCCTGGCCCTCCACCACCTCCCTCACCCGCACAACACCCTCCCGCCTCCACGTCCTGCCGCAACCCCCGTAACTTAGTATCTGTCCCCCTGCTCCCTAAAATTTCCCCCCCCCCCCGTTTTCATGTGCACTCCTGAACGCCCGATCGGTGTGCAACAAGCTTACCGCCATCCACGACCTCTTTGTTTCCCGCTCCCTCAACCTCCTAGTGATCACAGAAACCTGGATCCAGGCCACTGACTCTACCTCCCCTGCTGCACTCTCCTACAGAGGTCTCACCTGGACCCATTCACCCAGGCCTAACGGTCGTAAAGGTGTTGGGGTTGGTCTGCTCCTGTCACCGCAGAGCACCTTCCGAGTCCTCCCAAACCCCCCCTCCCTATCCTTCTCCTCCTTCGAGGCCCACTGCGTCCGACTATTCTCCCCAACCCCCCTGAAGATTGCTGTGATATACCGGCCTCCTGGATCCATACCCCGCTTCCTGGATGACTTTTTCTCCTGGCTACCCTTCTTCCTCTCCTCTGAGCTACCCACCATCATTCTTGGGGATTTCAACATCCCTGTCAACCTCGACAACCCGGACACATCCCATCTCCTCCACTTAACCTCCTCCTTTGCACTTGCACAGTGCATACAATCCACCACCCACTCCAACGGTAATATCCTTGATCTTGTCTTCTCCAACCGCTGCGCTCCCCACAACCTTACTAACACCCCCTTCCCTCTCTCTGACCACAACCTGATCACCTTCTCTATCTCCTCGTCCTCCAACGCCTACCCCTCCAAATGTCACACTACTACCAGCCGTAACCTCCGCAACCTTAACCCTGCCCCCCTCCACTCTGCAGCTGATCAACTCCATGACAGCATCCTCCCCCTGTCCTGCCCCGACTTGGCTATGACTGCCTACAACAACGCGCTGTCAACAGCCCTTGACTCACTAGCGCCTTTAACCACATGCAACATCAGACCCCGACCGCTCCAGCCCTGGCAGACTGATCACACCGAAAACCTCAAACGACACAGTCGTGCCCTGGAGCGACTATGGCGCAAAACAAAATCCCAACAAGTCTTCACCCGCTACAAATCTGCCTTCCACACCTACACCTCCTCCCTCCACGCAGCCAAACAAGCCTACTTCCTGACCCTCATCAAGGCCCTCTCCTCCAATCCTCGCCGACTCTTCTCCACCTTCAACTGTCTACTCTCGCCACCCCCACCTCCACCCAGCACCTCACTCACCGCCCTTGAGATTGCCAATCACTTCAAAAACAAGATTGACACAATTCGCAAGGACATCGCCGCAACTCACACGCCCTCTCAACCCGTCCCCTCTCACACAGCTACCCCCTCATCCCCCTTCCCGCTCGACATAACCCACAGGGACTTCGTCGCTGCTCAAACTCCCTCCAACCCCCTTCCCCCTCACTCAGCTACCCCCTCATCACCCCTCTCCCACGGCCCCACCACTGCTCTGACCTCCACTTCCACCCCACCCTACATTCCTCATACTGAAGCTCCCCCAACACTCCGCACCTTTGACCTTACTACCATCGAGGAAGTCTCCAAGATCCTCTCTGATGCCCGCCTCACCACCTGCCCCCTCGACCCTATCCCCTCACAACTCCTACGACCTCCCTCCCCCTCCATCCTACGCTCCCTCACCCACATCTTCAATCTCTCCCTCTCCTCAGGCATTTTCCACTCCCCTCTGAAACATGCACACATCACCCCCATACTTAAAAAGCCCTCCCTGGACCCCAATGACCTGAACAACCTCAGACCCATCTCCCTGCTCCCATTTACATCTAAACTCCTCGAGCGCCTCGTCTACACCCGCCTATGCTCTCACCTCAACGACAACAACCTCCTCGATCCCCTACAGTCCGGCTTCCGTCCCCTACACTCCACCGAAACCGCCTTACTCAAACTCTCCAACGACTTGCTAATCGCCAAAGCTAATGGCCACTATTCAGTGCTCCTACTCCTTGACCTCTCTGCGGCCTTCGACACAGTCGACCACCCCCTCCTCCTCAAAAAACTACACTCCCTTGGCCTCAGAGATTCTGCTCTCTCCTGGCTCTCATCCTACCTGTCACAACGCCCCTTCAGCGTTACCTATAATGCTACCACCTCCCCCTCACTCCCCCTCTCTGTTGGGGTCCCTCAAGGCTCTGTCCTCGGGCCCCTTCTCTTCTCCATCTACACCTCTTCCCTTGGCCAACTCATACACTCTCACGGCTTCAACTACCACCTCTATGCCGACGACACACAAATCTATCTCTCAACCCCCACCTCACCCCCTCAGTCTCTGCCCGAATCACACACCTACTGAGCGACATGTCGCTCCACTTCCTTAAACTGAACCTCTCCAAAACCGAGTTTCTTGTCTTCCCCGCAGCCCGGACACCACCCCCCAATGACTTCTCCATCACATCCAACAACGCCACCATCAAACCCGCCCCGCAGGCCAGAATACTTGGTGTCATTTTGGACTCCAACCTATCCTTCCAGCCCCAGGTCCAATCTTTAACAAACTCGTGCAGACTCCACCTCCGCAACATCGCCAAAATCCGCACGTTCATAACCCCAGAAACCACTAAACAGCTCATCCACTCCCTCATCATATCACGACTCGACTACTGCAACTCCCTCCTCACTGGCCTGCCTCGCCGCTGGCTATCCCCGCTTCAGTCGAATACGGCAGTCAGACTCATTCACCTTTCCAACCGCTCCGTTTCCGCCACCCCCCTCTGCCAATCCCTCCACTGGCTTCCGATTGCGCAACGGATCAAATTCAAAATTCTAACACTGACGTACAAAGCTGTCCACCATACTGCCCCGAACTACAGCACTGACCTAATATCCAAGTACCGCCCAGCACGCACACTCCGCTCCTCACAAGACGACCTTCTCTCTAGTTCCCTGGTCTCCTCCTCCCATGCCTGCCTCCAGGACTTCTCCAGGGTGTCACCCATCCTCTGGAACTCCCTGCCCCAACCCCTCAGATTATCACCTACTCTCCTCTCCTTTAGGCGCACCCTGAAAACCCATCTCTTCAGGGAAGCCTACCCCACCCCCTGCTAACTTGCCGACCTCCTCCACTCTTCCTACCACTCCATCCCCCACAGCTATCTCCTCCTGTGCCACCATCCCCTCCCTCCTTGTAAGCTCCAAAGAGCAGGGCCCTCGATCCCCTCATGTTTTGCATTGTATTGGTATTGTTCTGTCACATGTTCTGTCCCCCTTTGTAATGTACAGCGCTGAGCGAACTATTGGCGCTTTATAAATACTGTATAATAATAATAATAATTTGTGCGTTTATGTTACATTAATTTCTTCTAATTATTAACACCCTAACCCTAATAAAATAAATGGAAGACCGTAAATAAAGTATTAACCCCTAACTCAAACCCCTAAACGCTGATGGAAAAGCTGAAAAGCTTAGCAACAATTGATGCAACAGTTGATATTTTTCTCTGTTGGCTAATAAAAAATCGCCAAAGCTCAAAAGCGCCTGAAAAACACTGTATGAAAACACAAAAAAAATTGCGCGAATACCGCTCAAGTGTGAATACAGCCGAAGACTGGAGGTGTAGATTCTTAGGAGGGATATCTAAATACAATCTATAAATTCTAATATAAATTTTTTTTGTTAGGCGAACGTCTTCCTAATAAAACAGAAACCATCCACGGTGAGATCGCTCCATTTTCACTCGAATTTTCTCCCATCGAGAGCCGCAATTGCTGTTTAATCCCAGATTTCTATAATCCCATTTAATGCAGCTTTTTACATCTTCAGAAGAACAAAACAAGGATTTAGCCAGTTATATAAAGTGAGAGAAACCTTCATTTTTTTTTACTAGGAATGGTTAATAGACGCAGATTTCAGCGACTTTAATGAAAGGGAATCATTTCCGATTGTTAGGAGGTGTGCGAGATTTTCATCAATGCAAAATAATAATAAAATAATAGACGAGCCAGCATTGTTATCACCCCCGCCTTACTCCCACTTCCACAATCGTGCGATCGTTCGTTGCCATTACGCTGTCATCATCATACATGTGCCATGGAGTGGCGGAACTCTACAGACTAATGTCATGCCGATGATTGCTGAGATTACAGCCCCTCCTTGTGGAAATTCCGAGTATGACAATGGACATGATTCTGTTGGGTTGCAGAATATCTATGGGAGATTTAAAGCAGCCATTCACGTTTAAACTGGGTTCACATCTATGCAGATTGCGGATTGTGCGATTCACAGTGCATTTTGCATTTTGGAACACGCATTTTTTATGCATTTTGCAGGGGTTTTGCCAATAGGAAAGTACTGGCAACATTGATGCCACTTTTATGTGACTTTGGATGGGTGAAACTTTGATGTGACTTTGGATGGGTGCGACTTTGATGTGACTTTGGATGGATGCGACTTTGGATGGGTTCAACTTTGATGTGACTTTGGATGGGTGCAACTTTGATGCGACTTTGGATGGGTGCAACTTTGATGTGACTTTGGATGGGTGCGACTTTGATGTGACTTTGGATGGCTGCGACTTGGATGTGACTTTGGATGGCTGCGACTTGGATGCGACTTTGGATGGGTGTGACTTGGATGCAACTTTGGATGGGTGCGACTTGGATGCGACTTTGGATGGGTGCGACTTGGATGCGACTTTGGATGGGTGCGACTTGGATGCGACTTTGGATGGGTGCGACTTTGATGCGACTTTGGATTGGTGCGACTTTGATGCGACTTTGGATTGGTGCGACTTTGATGCGACTTTGGATGGGTGCAACTTTGATGCGACTTTGGATGGGTGCAACTTTGATGTGACTTGGATGCTTCAAATGCCAAACGATTTTTCATCCGAAAATTGAAAACGTCGTTCGCTCGGTAATCCGATGGTGCCATCAATGATTTTGAAAATCGGCCGACCGAGTCATAAAGTTCACCCCATATAACAGGCGAAGCTTCTGTTCATTCCAGGTCATTCCACGGCTCATGCGCATATTCTTTGGGGAAAACGATCGTACTATTTGACTATCATTGAAAATTGGTAGTTTTTCACAAATTTTCCAACATGCCCGATCACCGAAAAGGAGACGAACCACGACAATTGGCCGGTGACACTGACCCACTAACAGTGAAAATCAGCCAATTCTTAGGTCCGAATTTGTGAAAAACAACCGATTCTTAGGTCCGATTTTGGATGAAAAATCGGTCAAATTTCAACCCATGTATGGCCGGCCTTAGATGCGACTTGGGTGCGACTTTGTGTGTGACTCTGATGAGACTTTGGTTGGATGTGACTGATGCGACTTGGGTGCAACTTGGATGCGACTTGAATGGGACTTTGATATGACGTTGATGCTACTTTAGCTCAGGTTCACACTGGATCCAACTTTGAAATCTTCGCACAATTTCAAAGTCAGTGTGACTTGGAAGACATCTGTGCGACTTCATGCACAGATGTCTATGCAAGTTGCACCTGAAATCGGGAAAAAGTAGTGCAGGAACTACTTTCAAAGTCGCTGCGAAGTCGGAGTCGCACCGATTTAGAACGGTTCCATTGCCGAACATGGGGTACAACTTGTCATGCAATTTGACACCATCAAATCCAATGACAAGTCACACCGGTGTGAACCAGGGCTGATGCTATTTGGGAGTGTAAAGTTGCATCAAAGTTGCACTACATGAACAGAACTGTTATACTTTCCTATTAGCAAAACAAAAAGTTGCATCAAAGTTGCACCCATCTAAAGTCGCATTCAAGCCATACCCATCCAAAGTCGCATTCAAGCCGTACCCATCCAATGTCTCATTCAAGCCGTACCCATCCAATGTCTCATTCAAGCCGTACCCATCCAATGTCTCATTCAAGCCGTACCCATCTAAAGTCGCATTCGAGCCGTACCTATCCAAAGTCGCATTCGAGCCGTACCCATCCAAAGTGGCATTCGAGCCGTACCCATCCAAAGTGGCATTCGAGCCGTACCCATCCAAAGTGGCATTCGAGCCGTACCCATCCAAAGTGGCATTCGAGCCGTACCCATCCAAAGTGGCATCCAGGTTGCGCCCATCGCATCAAAGGCAATACTTTTCTATTGGCAAAAAAAAACGCAAACTGCTTCCAAAACGCAACATCGTTTTTGGTGCAGGCCCATTAAAGTGTATTACAGGCAAAACGCAATCTGCTGAGGGAAAAAAGTCCCTGAGCCTTTCCAAAAAACTGCAGTGTCTCAAAACGCGCAGATGTGAACTTGATCCATAGGAAAATGGGTAGACCCACACTGCTGAATACCCGAACAGTGCCTGCATCTCCTTACAGCTCAGTCGCTGCTCTGCCAAGAATTTTTCTTCAGGCTCCTTCGATAAAAGTGGATTCAAAATCTCCTGTGTAGCTGGGTGGTGCTCACAGGGCCAATCGCAGCTCCAATTTTGGCCAATCCAGAGGCAATCGGTCACAATGTCAGCCATGTATGGCCAGCTGTACTAAACTTTGGACGATCCATAGGCTGACCATTGTAGGACTACCATTCAGGTAGTGAGCCATCAGTGATGGATGACGCTTAGTTCTGGGAGAGCAGGGAGGGGGTCAGAACCTCGGATAAAGCTGAACTAGAGTCTGCCGTGAAAAATTCCCCTTGCAGGCCGACCCCCAACCTTTCCTTAAGCTGGTTACCTTTTCATTGGATCGAGGGCCTAGAGCAGGGGTCTCCAAACTTTCTAAACAAAGGGCCGGTTTACTGTCCTTCAGACTTTGATGGGGTCGGACTGCGGCCAATGGGAGTAGAAAATGTTCAAACTTCAATGGGAAGTTTTGAGGTGTCAGTGGGAGGAATAGTGCCCCATCATTGGTGTCAGTGGAAGGAATAGTGCCCCATCATTGGTATCAGTGGGAGGAATAGTGCCCCATCATTGGTGTCAGTGGGAGGAATAGTGCCCCATCATTGGTATCAGTTGCAGGAATAGTGCCCCATCATTGGTACCAGTGGGAGGAATAGTGCCCCATCATTGGTGTCAGTGGGAGGAATAGTGCCCTATCATTGGTGTCAGTGGGAGGAATAGTGCCCCATCATTGGTGTCAGTGGGACAGATAGTGTCTCATCATTGGTATCAGTGGGAGGAATAGTGCCCCATCATTGGTGTCAGTGGAAGGAATAATGCCCTATCATTTGTGTCAGTGGGAGGAATAGTGCCCCATCATTGGTGTCAGTGGGACAGATAGTGTCTCATCATTGGTGTCAGTGGGACAGATAGTGTCTCATCATTGGTGTCAGTGGGAGGAATAGTGCCCCATCATTGGTGTCAGTGGAAGGAATAGTGCCCTATCATTGGTGTCAGTGGGAGGAATAGTGCCCCATCATTGGTGTCAGTGGGAGGAATAGTGCCCCATCATTGGTGTCAGTGGGAGGGATAGTGCCCCATCATTGGTGTCAGTGGGAGGGATAGTGCCCCATCATTGGTGTCAGTGGGAGGAATAGTGCCCCATCATTGCTATCAGTGGGAGGAATAGTGCCCCATCATTGGTGTCAGTGGGAGGAATAGTGCCCCATCATTGGTGTCAGTGGGAGGAATAGTGCCCCATCATTGCTATCAGTGGGAGGAATAGTGCCCCATCATTGGTATCAGTGGGAGGAATAGTGCCCCATCATTGGTATCAGTGGGAGGAATAGTGCCCCATCATTGGTGTCAGTGGGAGGAATAGTGCCCCATCATTGGTGTCAGTGGGAGGAATAGTGCCCCATCATTGCTATCAGTGGGAGGAATAGTGCCCCATCATTGGTATCAGTGGGAGGAATAGTGCCCCATCATTAGTATCAGTGGGAGGAATAGTGCCCCATCATTGGTATCAGTGGGAGGAATAGTGCCCCATCATTGGTATCAGTGGGAGGAATAGTGCCCCATCATTAGTATCAGTGGGAGGAATAGTGCCCCATCATTGGTGTCAGTGGGAGGAATAGTGCCCCATCATTGATGTTAGTGAGAGGAATAGTGCCCCATCATTGGTGTCACTGGGAGGAATAGTGCCCCATCATTGGTATCAGTGGGAGGAATAGTGCCCCATCATTGGTGTCAGTGAGAGGAGTAGTGCCCCCTCATTGGTGTCAGTGAGAGAAATAATAGAAATTCTGAACCTGGTAGCTCTCCCCCACTTTGTCTTTTCCCCTATGTTAGCATTGTGTCCACAGTAGCATTTGCGTAGGCAGAGCAGAGTAGGACTGGGCATAGAGGGATTACTTTGACACAGTTGGCCAGCTTAACCATTAGCCGCCCGGCCAATGGCCGTTTGGCGGCTTCAAAAGTGTTTTGGCATTCCGGGTGCACGCCATTTGGCGTGCACCCGCACATTCGCAGTTTGCGCTAATGCACAGCCTCGCAGCGGCGCGATCTGTCACCGGCCGTGTACCTCGGACACGGCCGATGACAGATCTGAGTACCGGCCCCAGTTGCTGGTACCATGTGACCTGCTGTGACCAATCACAGCAGGTCACATGACAGTTGTATACAATGGATGGCTTCATTCATGCCATCCATTGTATACTAGTGCCTAGCTGTGAATGGTCACAGCTAATCACATGCACATGTCATGTGATTAGCTGTGACTAAATCACAGCTAAGCACAAAAAAAACAACAAAAAAAAACCTGAATGAATCGATTTCATTCAGGTAAATGCTTGCTTATAGCAAAGTAATTCTTTGCTATAAGCACATTGTGTAAAAAAAAATAAAAATACTGATCACTTCCCCAAAGTAGTACAATGTTACTATGGTAACATTGTACTACTTTGGTCATAGTAAAATATGAAAAAAAAAATCTTAAAAAAAAATTAAAAAAATGTAATACAAAATTAAAAATAATAAAAAATATATATATATATATATATATATTTTTTTTTTTCATACTGTCACCAGTCAGTGTCCCTGATCACCGCCATTCCAGTTATATGAAGACGCTGTACTGCACTGGTGGCAGTATGTAAAAAAAAAATAGTGAAAATAATTTTTTAAATTTTTTAATTTTTCGAAAAATTGTGACAAAAAAAATACAACTTCAAAAAACTCGCCATGCCTCTTATGAAGTACGTCGGACTGTCTACTCTGCAAAAAGGGGTCATTTGGGGGATATCTGTACTGTTCTGACATTCTTGGACCTCAAGAAATTAGATTGGCTGTCAGTACTTCAGGATTGATCAATATTCAGATCTATACCATAGTTTGTGAACTCTATAACGTTCCTACAAACTAAATAATACATCCTAATTTGGGTTATTTTCACCAAAGACATGTAGCAGAATACATCTCGGCCTAAATTTATGAAGAACAATTATTTATTTGTAAACTTTTATAACAGAAACAAAGAAAAATGTGTTTTTTTTCAAAATTTTTGGTCTTTTTTTGTTAATTTAGCAAAAAATAAAAACCCCGGCGGTGATTAAATACCACCAAAAGAAAGCTCTAGTTGTGTGAAGAAAACGATAAAATTTTAGTTTGGGTACAATGTTGTATGACCGCGCAATTGTCATTCAAAGTGTGAGAGCGCTGAAACCTGAAAAATGGCCTGGGCAGGAAGGTGTAAAATTGCTCGTATTGAATTGGTTAAGCATGTATTGCAATATGCGTGAACCAATTTATTGCATTGAAAGGGTATATACCAGTGTGCAGAGGGTCCTCAGAATTTCTAGTGTTAATAAGTGGTTACACCCCTTTAGCACCTGATGGATAAATGCATGCACTAGCTGTTGGGATTTGATCACAGGTATCTCTTGTTTGTTTTAGTGTCAGGAATAGTGCCCTGTCATTGGTGTCAGTGAGAGGAATAGTGCTCCATCATTGGTATCAGTGGGAGGAATAGTGCCCCATCATTGGTGTCAGTGGGAGGAATAGTGCCCCATCATTGGTGTCAGTTGGAGGAATAGTGCCCCATTGGTGTCAGTTGGAGGAATAGTGCCCCATCATTGGTATCTTGGGGGGGAATAGTGCCCCGTCATTGGTGTCAGTGGGAGGAATAGTGCCCCATCATTGGTGTCAGTGGGAGGAATAGTGCCCCATCATTGGTATCATTGGGGGGAATAGTGCCCCGTCATTGGTGTCAGTGAGAGGAATAGTGCCCCATCATTGGTATCAGTGGGAGGAATAGTGTCCTATTTTTGGTGTCAGCGGGAGGAATACTGCTCCATCATTGGTGTCAGTGGAAGGAGTAATGCCCCATCATTGGTATCAGTGGGAGAGATAGTGCCCCATCATTGGTGTCAGTGGGGGAATAGTGCCCCATCATTGGTGTCAGTGGGGGAATAATGCCCCACCATTGGTGTCAGTGGGGGAATAATGCCCCACCATTGGTGTCAGTGGGAGAAATACTGCCCCGTCATTGGTGTCAGTTGATTGAATAGTGCCCCATTATTGGTGTCAGTGGGAGGAATGGTGCCCCATCATTGGTGTCAGTGGGAGGAATTATGCCCCATCATTGGTGTCAGTGGGAGGAATTATGCCCCATCATTGTTGTCAGAGGGAGGAATGGAGCTCCTTGGTGGTGTCAGTGGAAGGGATTGTGCCCCGTCATTGGTGTCAGTGGGAGGAATAGTGCCCTGTCATTGGTGTCAGTGGGAGGAATAGTGCCCCGTCATTGGTGTCAGTGGGAGGAATAGTGCCCCGTCATTGATGTCAGTGGGAGGAATTATGCCCCACAGTTGGTATCAGTGGAGGGAATAGTGTACTAAGGGCTGGATGTGGCAAAGGGCCACATCTGGCCTCTGGGCTGTTGTTTGGAGACCACTGGAATAAGCATATTTACTTCCCTTATTCCTCGCTCCCATAGGCTTCCTCCCAGACATACAACTGTTCCCACCGAGCCACTCCCCTTTGCCACTTGACCAGTGGCGGCTTCTTTAATGTCCTTACGTACAATGCAGGATCAGCAGTGGATGTTGAGGGCCCACCCACATACCAGGAGCATCAGCAAGTGTACAATGAGCATTTAACTCTTGCATTTTGAGTATTGCGGGGGGGGGGGGGCCTCAGCTTGAACTTTCTATGGCAGTCCATGTTCCCACTAAGTAGATTCTTGACACATTTTCTGTATAGGAACACACAGGAAGAAATGGTTGAGCCTGATGGCTTGAGATTGGTAGCTCTTTGCACAGCTTCAGTAGCCTATGGGACTAGGCGTAACGTGCATGGGGTGGGGTCACCATCACATGGCAGACATCTTGAGGTCAGCAGGGTCTGTGGTGACAGGGAAGCTGCCCATATTTATGTCAGGTGATGAACATAGAACTGTGTGCGCCTTTTCGTGTAATTTTTAGAGATATAACCACTTGCCGACCGCCCTGTAGCAGTTTTACTGGGCGGCCATTCTGCATTCCCAGTAGGGGGCACATGGGCTGTCCTACCAACGCTATCATTGGCTCCTGTAGGTGGCAATCACTGGATCCCGGCCAGCGATTCACAGCTGGGACTCGGCGATTGGCGGAGCAGCTGACAGGAGAGAGATATGAGTGTAAACAACACAGATCTCTCTCCTGTCAGCAGGGGGCATGCTGGTTTTTTATCTCTCTGCAAAGTAAAACAGTACACAGTAATAACACTCCCTAACACACACTTAACCCTTTGATGGCTTCAGATGTTAACCCCTTCCTGCCCAGTGTCATCAGTACAGTGTCAGTGCTTATTATTAGCACTGATCACTGTATTAGTATCACTGTGGCAGTTAGTTCCCACCCAGTGTCAGTGTCGGAATGCCCGCTCTACTATCGCAGACCCGCTATAAGTTGCTGATTGCCGCCATTACTAGTAAAAAAAATAAATAAAAATTTGATAAATAAAAATTCCACTATCTATACCATAGTTTGTAGACGCCATGACTTTCACACAAAACAATTAATATACACTTATTGGGATTTTTTTTTTTAATCAAATACATAGCAGAATACATTTTGGCCTAAAGTTATGAAGAAATTTTTTTTTTATTGCATGTTTTATAGCAAAATGTAAAAAAAATTGTTTTTTTGTTTTTTCCCCAAATTTTCAAGCAAAAAGTAAAAACCGCACAGGTGATCAAATACCACCAAAGGAAAGCTCTATTTGTGTGAAAAAAGTACATAAATTGCGTTTGGGTGCAGCGTTGCATGACCGCACAATTACCAGTTGAAATAGCATAGTGCTGAACAGCAAAAAATGGCCTGGAAGGGGGGTAAATTATCTGGATGGCAAGTGGTTAATCTCCTCTTCTCAAGAGAGAATAAATTCAGTTCCTCTAATCTTTCCTCTTAGCTGAGCTCTTCCATGCCTCTTATCAGTTGGTTGCCCTTCGCTTCACTTTCTCCAGTTCCCCAATGTTCTTTTTGTGAATTGAACTGCATATTCCAGATGAGGTCTTACTAATGATTTGTAGCGGGGTAATATGATATCTCTCTCTGGAGTCTATACCTCTTTTAATACAAGAGAGGATTTTGCTCACTTTAGAAACTGCAGCTTGTCATTGCATGCCATTATTAAACTTGTGATCTACCAGAACCCCCAGATCCTTCTCCACCATTGATTCCCCCAGATGTACCCCCCCTAGTATGTATGATGCATATTCTTAGCCCCCAAGTGCATAACCTTACATTTATCAACATTAAACCTCATTTGCCACAAGTTCCTTAATTACACAGAGCATTGAGGTCGGCTTGTAAATTGGAGACATTCTGTAAGGACGTTATTTCTCTGCACAGCTTGGTGTCATCTGCAAAGATTTAAATGGGATTTATAATCTCAGACCTTATATCGTTTATAAATATATTAAAAAGTAAGGATCCCAACACTGAACCTTGGAATCAGGGGCGGACTGACAACTCATGGGGGCCCCGGGCAATAGGGGATCATGGGGCCCCTGTGTCCGTGCCCAAACTCAAAAAAGCCTATGAAAAAGGTACCAGGGGCATCTCATGGGGCCCCCTACTGACCTCGGGCAGTGCCTGAGTTTCCAAATGGTCAGTCCGCCTTTGCTTTGCGTACACCACTGACAACCCCAGACCATTCAGAGTAAGAATCATTAACCACTACTCTCTGAATACCATCTTTTAGCCAGTTTTCTATCCATTTACATACAGATTTTTCCAAGCCTGCAGACTTTACCTTACACATTAGCCATGTGTGGGGAACTGTGTCAAATGCTTTTGCAAAATTTAATTATACCACGACCACTACAGCCCCTCTATCCAAGTATACCACGTCCACCGCCACCCCTCTGTCCAAGTATACCATGGCCACTTCTCTGTCCAAGTATACCACGTCCACCGCCACCCCTCTGTCCAAGGTTTTGCTCACCTCCTCATAAAAAGAATTAGATTTGTTTGACAACTTCTGTCTTTCATGAATCCATGCTGTCTGTTACTTAAAATATTTTTTTCCAATAAGAACTCATCTATGTGGTCTTTTATTAAACTCTCCAGTATCTTCCCAACTATAGACATAGACGTTAAACTATTAGTAATATTACAGGTACTTGTATAGCGCCATCAATTTATGCAGCACTATATATATATATATATATATATATATATATATATATATATATCTCTGTGTCCCCACTGAGGAGATATCCCCTCACTTCCTGTCTTGTTGTCACTGTGTTATATGGAAAAAAAACAATTATTTAGGGGGAGGGGACACCATGTTTTACTGCACCAGGTGACACCATCTTTAGTGACAGCACACACTAACTTTGGTAGCATAAATATTAATATGGAATGTATGTTCCTTTTTTTATCAAGTTGTTATGGGTAATGTTCTGCTTTAACAAAACTGTAGGTTTAAAATGATTGGAAATGACTCTGGTTTACTTCTATTTCAAAGAGTCCCAGAGATGTATAAAGGTACCTGGGAATATGTGCAGTGTGATCTGCATTATTTTGATGTACCTGTAGTAAGGGATGAAAAACGAGCCACGAAAGGTTCCCGAATGAACACATCTGTGCCACAATTTTCACAGCCATCGTCGTAGTGGAACCATTCTGTTGGCTTCAGTATGTCTTCTCTGCAGAGGGAAAAACATGACAGGATGAAGCCTAAACCCCCTTCATGACTCGGCATCTGTTCAGAGGCATCTAATAAGGTGATCTACACTCCCTTTCATTTACAGGCATTGCTTAGATAGATCATTGCTTGCCAAGACGTCTGTTCCTTTCCCCCAGCTCTCAGGAACCATCATGTCTGACAGATGTTGTCCAACGTAACATTGCGTACACAGCAAAGCCCTACCTGGCTAATTAAGCCACCAATTATTTCAATTTAGGTTACACATCTTACATTTTGTCTATCCAAGTTTCGAAGACAGGTTTAGCATCAGGAGACTGCTGTAGGAAGTATTTTACTATGACTGCTATTTAAATTTGAAAAGTAAATTGTGAGGCCATTTACAATGGAGTTGGTATAAGATATAATGTAGAATGATGGTGGTAGAAATATCCATATTAACTTTTATTGTAGGTGAACATCCTGGGTGATTGAATCTTGCCCCAACTTTGGTCAGTTCAGTGGTATATCTATATTTTAGTATCCTATAAATGAGCCATTCTCAACTAGGGTTCCGTAAAACCCTAGAGTTCCTTTAGAGGTTACTAGATGTTCCTTGAGCTGTGGTTGATTGACCTTCCATGGTGCCTACCTAGCTTTGGGGTCAATGCAAAGACAGCTGAATTAGGCAATCTTTCCAATAACCACCAAGCCATTTTTAATCAGGGTTCTGTAGAACTCTAGGGTTTCTTTACAGGTTACTATGAGTTCTTTGAGCTCTGGTCCTATGGTGCCTCCATAGTTTTGGGGTCAATGCTACTTGGCAGAGCCAGCTGCATGAAACCAAAGCTCTTTTTAGCTGTTTGTAGAGGTTGCGTTCTGACCACCACTGTAAGGGGGCATTCGTCCCACTATCCACCAATGTAGGAGGCATTTTGCCCAGTGACCAACAATGAATTGGTTTAGCAGGGGTTCCTCGAGACCTTCAAATTATTTCAAAGATTCCTCTGGGATAAAACGATTGGGAACGGCTGCTATAGATGTGTGCACGCTGGAAATTTTTGTTTAGTTTTAATTGCATTTATTCACCGAAAAATTTTAGTTTTGTCCTATTCGCTATGTTGAAACGATTCATTTCAGAAATTTGTTCCATATCTTCAACATTCGTTTTTTATATTTGTTGATCCGAGTGAATTTGAAAAATTGTGCAGTGTTTCCTGGAAGATTGCTATATGTTCAATATATATTATTGAATCGGACAGATTCGAATCGGAAGGATTCAATATTTTCGGACGCCATGAGAAATGCTGAGTTGATCGGACAATATCAACTGGCGTCATGTGCATCCGAATTAATGAGTGGAATGAAATTAAGAGCCATTCGTTATTCCATTCATTATCCAAATCCAATTTATCAAACAAATGTAAAAAATGTATTAATTTCCCCATGGGCCCAAACTACCATTGCATCATGTGACATCATTTTTTAAATTCTTTGACATTTGTTACTATGTCCATTCAGAGATTCGTATGCACCTGAATCTCCAACAATAACATTTTTGTCCAAAAAATTGTAACACCAAATGCACATGTCTGATAAGCATATGATCATTTTTCAGTTCATTTGGTTTCCTTCAAACACTAAAAACACCTAAAACACTTCAGTGTAGGGCTTTAAGTCATTAAAAATGTGGATTTCACCATTAAAACCAATATTTATCCCCAAAGTATCACCTACTATTTATTTATTTCTGGTACTTATATAGCACTGTCAATTTTACGCAGCGCTTTAGATATATATTGTACATTCACATCAGTCCCTAACCCTCAAGGGGCGTACAATCTAAGGTCCCTAACTCACATTCATACATAAACATACTAGGGACAATTTGGACAGGATCCAGTTCACCTACCAGCATGTCTTTGGAGTGTGGGAGGAAACCGGACTACCCAGAGGAAACACACGCAGGCACAGGGAGAACATGCAAACTCCAGGCAGGTGGTGCCGTGGTTGGGATTCGAACCAACGACCCTGGTACTGCCAGGCGGAAGTGCTAACCATTTAGCCACTGTACTGCCCACAAAAAAAAAGAGCACAAGTCCAGAGTTTGGTTAGAGATGAGTGTAGACTCTTGCTAGTAACCTGTATTAGGACTTTAAAGGTAACCAAAAGTAAAAACATTCAATTTTATTATATACAAATGTTAAAAAACATAGTGTGGTGGTGACCACCCATGACATATGTTTTACAAAGAAAATCAAAAACATAGATGGTTGTTGACACTATACATTTACATTCATGGTTAGATTGTAAGCTCCATGAGCACGGCCTTCCTATTTCCTCTGTATTGAACTGTATTGTAATTATGCAGCACTTTACAATATAAAGGGGGACAGTACAAACTGTTGGCGCTAAACACTCACAAGCCACTTTATTAGCTACACCTTGCTAGTACCGGGTTGAACCCCTTTTGCCTTCAGAATTGCCTTCATTCTGCATGGCATAGATTCAATAAGGTGTTGGAAACATTCCTCAGAGATTTTGCTTCATATTGACATAAGTGACTTTTGCCTTTCTATCATCTCCAACCAGTCTGCCCATTCTCCTGTGACCTCTGACATCAACAAGGCATTTTCATCAACAGAACTGCCACTCACTGGATATTTTCTTTCTTTCGAACCATTCTCTGTAAACACTAGAGATGGTTGTACGTATAGATACCAGAAGATCAGCAGTTTTTGAAATACTCAGACCAGCCTGTCTGGCATCAACAACCATGCCATGTTCAAAGTCACTTAATTCCCCTACTTCCCCAATCTGATGCTCGGTTTGAACGTCAGCTAGTCGTCTTCACCACGTCCAGATGCCTAAATGCATTTAATTGCTGCCATGGGATCGGCAGATTAGCAATTTGTGTTAATAAGCAATTGAACAGGTGTACCAAATAAAGTGGCCGGTGAGTGTATAAATCCTGTATAATATTAATAATAATTGCACTCAAACCCAGACCTTAATCCGATTGAAAATCTGTGGAGGGAGCTGAAAGTTTGAGTTGCCAAACGTCAGCCACCAAACCTTAATGACTCGGAGAAGATCTGCCAAGGAGTGGGCCAAAATCCCTCCTGAGATGTGTGCAAACCTGGTGGCCAACTACAGGAAACGTCTGACCTCTGTGATTGCCAACAAGGGATTTGCCACCAAGTACTAAGTCATGTTTTGTGAAGGGGATCAAATACTTATTTCCCTCATGAACATGCAAATCAGTGCATCATTTGTTAGACATGCATTTCTTTTGAATTTTTTGTTGCTATTCTCTCTCTGTGTTGCAATACACCTACTATTCGATTTTTAGACTGATCATTTCTTTGTGAGTGGGCAAACATTGAAAATCAACAGGGGATCAAATACTTATTTCCTTCACTGTATAAATATATCAGTGGTTCATATAGTGAACTCGGTGTAGAGTTATTCACCCTGAGGTCATCACAGAGGACAAGGGGGCACTCTTTATGTCTGGAGGAAAAGAAATTTAATCTGCAAACACGGAAAGGTTTTTTCACAGTAAGAGCTGTGAAAATGTGGAATAGACTCCCTCAAGAGTTGGTTCTGGCCAGCTCAGTGGATTGCTTCAAAAAAGGCCTGGATTGTTTCTTGGATACACAGAATATAACTGGATACTAACATTTATAGGTAAAGTTGATCCAGGGAATATCCAATTGCCTCTCGGGGGATCAGGAAGGAATTGTTTCCCCTGCAGGAGCAATTTGGATCGTGCTTTGCTGGGTTTTTTGCCTTCCTCTGGATCAACTGTGGGTATAGGATTATAACTTTTTTTTTTTTTTTGTTGAACTAGATGGACTTTTGTCTTTTTTCAGCCAGACTAACTATGTAACTATTGTCACAAGTCTAACCTGGTTTTGAGTGTAATCACCACAAATGTATAGTGTGTGCAGGCATCTATGTTTTTTATATTCTTTGTAAAACATATGTGCCATGGGTGGTTACCACCATATTATGGTTTTTAACATTTGTATATAATAAAACTGAATGTTTGTTTTTATAGAATTATTTTGGTTGCCTTTAACCACTTGACCTTCAGAGGATTTACCCCTTTTAATGACCAGGCCTCTTTTTGCTACTCGGCGCTGCACTAATTCAACTGATAATTGCGCGGTCATGCAATGCTGCACCCAAACGTTTGTGTGAAAGTGTGAAAGTTATAGCGTCTACAAACTATGGTATAGATACTGCAATTTACGCCATTTTTTTGCTATGCAGCGCTGCGCTAGTTTAACGGACAATTGCGCGGTCATGCAATACGGTACATAAATGAAATTTACATCCTTTTTTTCCCCACAAATTGAGCTTTCTTTTGGTGGTATTTGATCGCCTGTGCGGTTTTTATTTTTTGCGCTATAAAAAAAAAAGGCTGACAATTTTGAGAAAAAAAACAATATTTTGGACTTTTTGCTATAAAACATGTCCAGTAAAAAAAAATTTAAAAATCAAATTTAGTCATAAATTTCTGCCAAAATGCATTCTGCGACATGTCTTTGCTAAAAAGAAAAACCCAATACGTGTAAATTAATTGGATTACGTGAAAGTTATAGCGTTTACAAATGGCGGGAAAGATACTGGGATTTTTAGTTTTTTTTTATACTAATAATGGCGGCGATCAGCGACTTATGGCGGCGATCAGTGACTTATGGCGGGACTGCGGCGGACATTCTGACATTGGGGGGTACTGACTTGGGGTCACTGACATCCCCAGTGACACTAATACAGTGATCAGTGCAAAAAAAAAAAAAACATTGACACTGTACTAATGGCACTGGGGAGGAAGGGGTTAAGTTTATTTTTCAAGGTAAGAATTAACTGTGTGAGGGGAGTGTTTTACTAGGGGGCAGGGGTGTGTACTGCAGGGAACAACGCTGATGGGGAGAGAAACTCTTCTGTCCCGATCAGCGTGTCCTGGAGCTGTCAGGGAACTTACAGAAAGCACAGCTACTGCAGCTGTGCGCTCTGTCAGCGATTGCCGCCGATCGCCGGGACATAGCTGGTAACAACCAGCTGTGACCCGGCGACTGATATCCGCGGATGTGATCGGTGGGACAGGTAGGGCGGCGGCGCGCCTTGCGCGCACCCCCTACCTGTTTTCAAAACACACGTTTTAAAGCGTGCTTTTGCCCAGCCGTGCCGCCCTGCCGCCGTATTTCTACAGTGGCTGGGCGGCATGTGGTTAAAGTCCCAATTAAGGTTGTTAGTAAGAGTTTACACATGTTGAATGGATGATAGCAACCTCTGTCCACACCAGAAACCCATTTTTTACTCAGATGAGTTTGTAGAATGCCCCAAGCTCATCTTTACAGCAGAGAGCAGTTAGGTCACCAACCTAGCTAATAGTGCCACAATAACAGCACCTACAATAGATCATGCCCATTATGATTGATCAGGTGACAACCATCTAAAAATCTGTTAACACCATAAGTAAATAACACAACTCCAGTTCAGTTAAAAATGTCAGCCAAGTCCATACCTGTACACATATACGTATTTCTCCCTGTAACTGCTGCGTCCCAGGTGATCGGAGATCAATAAGTTGTAGCTAAGATCAGTGGCCCTGCCATGAAAGTAAGAAAAAAAAAAGCTGATATTAGAAAGGATTTTCAGACTAGATGTAAAATTCAATACATTTCTGGTAATGTTGGCCAAGAAACGCAGAATTTATCTTGAAAATCAATAGCAGCCAAAGATTTGCTGGGAAGGGTTAGATTCTTGAACCGTTTTTTTTATTGTTGTATGTGTTCCTTTCACCTCACTTCTCGTTGCCTTATCACAGACAGGAAGTGAAGAAAATTACACCCAACAGAGATGCCCGTTTTTGAAGCTGAACTCCAGGCAGAAACATTTTCCCTTGAAATATATTCCTCCATATCCTCAACGGATAAATAGTATCTCACAGAAGTGAGTACACCCCTTACAGTTTTGTAAATATGTTATTATATCTTTTCATGTGACAACACTGAAGAAATGACACTTTGCTACAATGTGACGTAGTGAGTGTACAGCTTGTATAACATGTAAATTTGCTGTCCCCTCAAAATATCTCAACACACAGCCATTAATGTCTAAACCGCTGGCAACAAAAGTGAGTACACCCCTAAGTGACAATGTCCAAATTGGGCCCAAAGTGTCAATATTTTGTGTTGCCACCATTATTTTCCAGCACTGCCTTAACCCTCTTGGGCATGGAGTTCACCAGAGCTTCACAGGTTGTCACTGGAGTCCTCTTCCACTCCTCCATGATGACATCACGGAGCTGGTGGATGTTAGAGACCTTGCGCCCCTCCACCTTCCGTTTGAGGATGCCCCACAGATGCTCAATAGGGTTTAGGTCCTCACAGCGTGAGGAAAGTGCAGCCGATGACCGGCAACTGTATTTACATTGTGATCTGCTGTGTCATTGGACACAGCTGATCACGTGGTAAAAGGCCGCTGTGATTGGCCTTTTACCTTATCACGTGATCAGCTGTGCCCGTAGGACACAGCGATCACCGACCTCGCCGGGTGCGCTCCGTTGGTGGCGCTTTCTGGGAGGACATCCATGGACACCCTCCCAGAACTGAAGTCATCTTTTGGCTATAGCATGGTTGGGAAGTGGTGTATGGGTAGATTGAGTAAGGGTTAATTAGGTAGTCACAGAATTTGCTATGCAAATGTGGCGACAACTTTCCAGGTCCGTCAATACACAAAGCATTAAAGCTCTCTGGCAAGAGACTTGCTCTACACTGCCATATGAACTTGAAAAATGAGGCTCCGCCCTCTGAAACGCGTCATCATAGCAATGGCATGTCATATCTCCTGGTGCTGCCTCTTCCTCCCATGCGCCAGTTCAGCTGCTGACTGTGAGCGTGCCTCCTCCCCACTGCTGGCTTGGTTACCCGTCAGCAAGAATAGCTAGTCAGTGAGGAGAGCGTATGCTCAGCCTGTGTCATATGTGTCATATGCACATGGAGTGGATGATATGCCTGATATAAGTTTACCTTTGTGAGTGTAACTTATATTGTTTTTAGCCATTTAATAAAGGCTACTGCACTAGGAATCTGTGGGCTCTCTCTTTCCCTTGTCTGTAGCAAACTTTCAGAGTGTCTGCATTTATATTAGCAAGGTCTTGATCAAGTGAAGTGTCAAGGCCGCAATCCAGTCCACAGTGTCTATATAGATCTAAGTATCAATACAAACGCTGTACACTGGAATTTGTATGAAGGTTGAAATTTAATGATAGATCCAGTTTGGCAAATGCAATGAAAAAGTTTTGAACGGCAATAACTTACTTGTTGAGTTCTTGGACAAGCCTTATAATAGCTGTGTCATCTTTATTCATAACTTCTTGAACAGAAATAAGCTCATATCTTCTCAATATCTGTCGTCAGAAAAGGAAAACCGCCATAAAGTTGCTAAGAATTCTAGTTTAGAAAATATCTGCTAGTTATTAATCATTTTCCATAGAGTGGCATGTGTAGCAATTGTGCACACACAGATGGATGCGAACCTTCATTTTGGCAAAGGCCTCTGTGATATAAATGTACAGATTTGAGTAGCTGAAATGAGACCTGTAGCAAAATATAATTGTAAATTTAGTCAGTCCTTATCATTAAAGAAATATTCAGTCATAGGCAGAGACAGATGGTCCCCCATTAGCTGAAAAGAGACAGAGCTTCTTCAGGCTGGAAGTGGCACCTGGGTGCTAATAAGATTTTGTCACCTATATGTAATCAGACTTTGCCATCTTCCTGAAGCTGAAAAGAGAAACGCAGACGTTTCGGCTTCATGACACCAGGGGGGCTCCGATCTGTCCAGAGAGCTCTAAAATTATATACGTACATCAAAGGAGTATGTTTCATCCCTCATACAAGCTAAAATATTAGTTGCAGAGAGATGAAAATACTTCCTTCTGATGGGGTACTCTGTAGGCTACATCGGCATATGAAAACTATATTTGTGGACTATATAGAATGCCAGGAAAATGCAGGAAATGGTTATGTAGCGCTGGAGTGCGGTAGCGGAACAGTGATTGGTATTGTCGCGATCGGACTGATGCACTGGTGTCGGAAATTCAATCCCCGATTTGGTGATTCAAGCCGGTCTTGGTCCAATTGACTTTGGGCAGTTCAGCACCCAGAACAGCCTGTGGGCGGGTACAGAAACACCCCCCAGAGTCAATTGGCCAAGAACTAATGTCCAGCCTATGTCCATATCCCCATAAATTGAGGACCCGGACATTGTGATTCGTATGGAGCTGGTTTGATCGACTAACGGATAACGGACTCTCTGACTTGCTCCAGTCGCAGGGTAAATCTTGGTAAAAGTTTTATCTGTTTTTTATTCCCTTTTATTTTATAGTGAATAGTCTGTGTGTCTTCTTGTATTTTTTGTATTTCTGTAACTTTTTATATTTGGTACATATTTTTATGCACTGCCCACTTTCGGGATATTAAATCTTAAAATTAATAAGTGACTTCTGGGTATTTAGGCACGGGCTCATATCTCCGGAGAGATTAGATTGTATTGTATTTTAGTGTCTTTATATGCTCGGTCAAGCTCATTGCTAATCTGTATGCAATTGCACTACGTGTTGGAAGATTGCGTGCAGATTGTAAAGGTAACAGATATGCCAGACGGAGATCTGTGTGTGTGTGGTGTCCCAGCAGACCGTTCTGCGGATAAACTGTTGGGTGGTGGCAAGCTACCATTTGTGGTGTGTCTGGTGTGGGGGTGTGTGGACAGTGGAAGAGTGATTAACACCGGGGTTCTGGCTTGTAGGATAGCTGGAGGGAGTGTGTGATTGCTAGGCTGCTCCTCAACCCTAGTTAGTGCATCAGATTGTATGTAAGATTTGTATCTGCCAGTGTGTGGTCAGCCATCTGGATTGGAGTGGAGTCTCCCTCCGGTGGTGGCCAAGAGGTAGTGCGGGCTGTGAAAGTATATCACGGCTGGTCTTATATACGGTTTTATATACTCAAAGTTAAGTCCCCGTTATTCCCTCTTACCCCAAGTCACGGCCACACGTGCACGCCTCGGTTAGCTAGTTGCTGTGGGCGTGTGCGTGTGGGTGAACACGTGACAGCCTCCGTCTTGTATCATTTTCTACTCCCAAATCAGCTTCCTCAAAATCCCCCCCCTCCCTCTCTGTTGAGTGACATGTGGTCTGTTTGATGCAGAGATCACAGGCAGCAAACACACTGGGAGGGCGTCATGGTTATAAACCCCAATTAGCCTGGCCCCCATATGTCTGCAAGACTCTTGCTTGGAAAGGGATCGTAAAGCCATAAACCAAGTCATCACTGAGCTTCAAAGACACTCCAGATAAACCGTAAACCAGACATCACATTCAAAACCCATTTTCCCCTATGATTTCATATCTTAGAATATGAAAGACTTACATAAAAACCAGGCATGAATTCAGATTGGTCACTTTAATACAAGTCGCCCTGATATATTACCTGACCCAGTAACAATCGCTCTCAGGCTGCAGGTACACAGGTTGTGGTCCATTAGCTGGAAAATCTGTGTGCAGGGTGCAGCTGGGCGTGGCACTGTTACGCACTTGACAGCGCGGTTTTAGAGTAGCTAGTCCTTCGGTCACGAGTTTGGTGAGAAGGGCTGGGGTCTGACGCCGCGATCCTCACAGCATGCTCCCCAGCTTCATGTAAACGAGTGGTCAGCCATATAGGTGTGATGTTCAGGTGTCCATGAAGTTTTGCCCACAAATATGTCTTGGACCCTCTTTCCTCTAAAGCTTTCCTGTTCCTTTTTAATTGCAGAGTGACCTCACTGTTCATTAGAGATAGCTGGTGAATACCAGTAAAATAGTTTTTTACACACTGTAAAACACTTTTCTTGGAGTCCATTGAGGGACACAGGAGTTCTTAGATTGCCAAGGTATACTGCCACTTACAGGAGAAATAAGCACTGATGACTAAAAAGCTGTTGGTCAGCACAGGATAACCCCACCCACAACCAGGGGCGTATCTACCGCGAGGCAAACAAAGTGTTTGCCTAGGGCAGCAATTTTTAAGGGGGGTGGGGGCGGCAACTCCCCCACGGAAGAAGGGACCTGGTGAGCAGCGGCGGACAGAGCAATGCAGGACTGCCATCTGAGGGGTACCACTGGTACTCTTGTAGGTGGCCTGGACAGCAGGAGGATCGGTGTGGTGGGGGAGAGCAGTTGCAGAAGGATGCACTACTCCCCCTCTCCCTCCCGCTGGATTTCTGTTGCTGAAGGGAGGGACAGACCTAGCTGGATGGAAGGGGTGCCCAGGTGTTCCTGAATGGCTGCTCTCCGCTGAGCTCCTTCCTCCACCCGCACTCAGAGCTGGGACCAGGTGAACGCCTGGAGCAGGGAGAGAACTGACAGAGAGGAAAGAGCCAGGAGGAGGTGAGCTGTGTTTGTGTTCTCTGGGCTCTCCCGCCTGTCGTCCTTGCAGCACATGAGACATGATCACGGATAGATCATATGGGACTGCACACACACACAGTATGATTACCACCCCCTGCCCACATTTCCTGCTGCCCGGAGATCAGCAGCCCTTGGAGGAAGTGGGGGGGGGGGGGTAATCATTGTGTGTGGGTGGGTGGTCCCATACGATCTGAGAGAGAATTATATATTCACACACTTATTGAACACTCTTGCTCTCTCATGGGGGGGGGGGACGGCACAAAATCTAAATACACCCCTGCCCACAACCATTACACCTCAGTTTCGTAGCACAGTAGTAGACATGAAAATAAATATAGAGGGGGAGGACCTGTATCCCTCAATGGGCTTCAATGATTTTATGGTGAGTACAAAAATCCTGTCTTCTTTCTCATTCATCCACACAGGAATTCAGAGAATTCCTAGACTGTCCAGAGTTCAACAGAGGGGTGAGAAACATAACAACAAAGGCTAACAGACCTAAGAAAAAAATAACAGTAAAATATGATCTGCCTTCAGCTCCCAAACATTCACAGACCAAAAAAGGTGGAACCCAATCCTTGAGATATGTTTGAATGACGGTGTGCTGGAGCCACCTAGAGATGGTGAAATGAGAAGCTGATGTACCCTTATGAGGACCATCAGGAAATTAATCTTACTGAAGAAGTGGCTGAGAGATGAACTTTCACAGCCCAAACCACATTCAGACGATGGAGGTAAAATTCCTTTTAGTCAACCAGAGCTGGGCAGAGGGACAGAGAAGGTGACTCCTGCTTGAGGCAAATATCAAAGACTACCTAAGGCAAGAAGAAAGTCCTACATCTCAACACCATCTTGTCCCCTTGCAAAATCAGAAAGGGTTCCTTGCAGAACACTTTCACCTGTTCAGACGCTCAACTTACCACCCATTGGGTGAGCATAAAGAGAGCAATATCTCTCACAGGTTCACATGGTAATCTTCAAAGCGCAGGGGGAACCAGAGTCAGATTCCATGGAGTCACAGGGAAAGAAACAGGAAGACTCCCTGTTCAAAGGTCCAAATCAAAGTATGAAAAACTGATGGTCTCTGAAAACAAGATAGACTGGACAGAAAAAAACTGGACCTAAAAAGTGCTGAGTGGCAAATGCTACTACAGGCCTACAGTAGCTGCAGAAAAGCGAGGTTTTGTCCAAAAAAACAAATCCTAGGGTGGAAGCCCCGAGACTCAGACCAAGTGAATTGTGCCTTTTATGTCCAACAAGGAACCTTACAGGAAGTAACTTTCCTGGATGTTAGCATTTTGGGACACAGAAACTCAGAGATGCCCCTGACTCAAAGAAAAAAACGGCTTCAACAGCCATGCTGTTAAAAGCCAATGATTATGATTAGAGATGAGCGAATTATTCAAAAATTCGATTCGACTGATTCGGCGAATTCGTGAAAAAATTTCGATTCGAGTCGAATATATTCGCTGCGAATTTAACTTATAAAAGGGTGTTTCTAGGCTTCAGAGAGCCTTTATATTAGTGCAGAACACTGTACCTTTAATTTAAATGCCCTTGGAGTCTGCTGGGGAAGAGAAATAATACTGTCAGTCAGTATGACATGCAGATGAGTGCCGTCGATCTTAGAATCACCGCACACTTCACTCATTTGGGCAGTCACGGGGCCAAAACCAGAGTGTGGAGCCACAGTGTGGCGGTGGAGGCAGCAGCAATGGGAGGCCATACAGCACCCTATGACAAAAATGGAACCCACCAGCAGTGTGAGGAGACCTGAAAGTGGCACATGGCAGAGTGTGGCGATGGAGACAGCAGCAATGGGAGGCCGTACAGGGACCCATGAGAGACTCTGGACCTGGCAGCAGCATGAGGAGGCGGTACAGGGGCCCATGACAGATTACGGGCCTGGCAGCAGCATGAGGAGTTGGTACGGGGGCCCATGGCAGATTACGGGCCTGGCAGCAGCAATGGGAGGCCGTACAGGGACCCATGACACACTCTGGACCTGGCAGCAGCATGAGGAGGCGGTACAGGGGCCCATGACAGATTACGGGCCTGGCAGCAGCATGAGGAGTCGGTACGGGGGCCCATGACACACTCTGGACCTGGCAGCAGCATGAGGAGGCGGTACAGGGGCGCATGACAGATTACGAGCCTGGCAGCAGCAACTTGGACAGGAGGACGTTCAGCTTCTGCACAGTCGGGTGCGTGCTCGCAAACTGTTGTCTCTTGGAAACGGATTCCAAGAAAGACTGCTGACGGAATCCGTGAAGAGGAGTAGCAGGAGAAGGAGCATCTGAACGAGCGGAATATGCCAACAAGCGACAACAGGGGCCGATGACAGATTACGGGCCTGGCAGCAGCATGAGGAGTCGGTACGGGGGCCCATGGCAGATTACGGGCCTGGCAGCAGCAATGGGAGGCCCGTAATCTGCCAGCACCCTATGACAAAATGGAACCCACCAGCAGTGTGAGGAGACCTGAAAGTGGCACATGGCAGAGTGTGGCGATGGAGACAGCAGCAATGGGAGGCCGTACAGGGACCCATGAGAGACTCTGGACCTGGCAGCAGCATGAGGAGGCGGTACAGGGGCCCATGGCAGATTAGGGGCCTGGCAGCAGCTATGGGAGGCCCGTAATCTGCCAGCACCCTATGACAAAAAATTTAACACACCAGCAGTGTGAGGAGACCTGAAAGTGGCACATGGCAGAGTGTGGCGATGGAGACTGCAGCAATGGGAGGCTGTACAGGGACCCATGAGAGACTGTGGACCTGGCAGCAGCATGAGGAGGCGGTACAGGGGCCCATGGCAGATTAGGGGCCTGGCAGCAGCTATGGGAGGCCCGTAATCTGCCAGCACCCTATGACAAAAAATTTAACACACCAGCAGTGTGAGGAGACCTGAAAGTGGCACATGGCAGAGTGTGGCGATGGAGACAGCAGCAATGGGAGGCCGTACAGGGACCCATGAGAGACTGTGGACCTGGCAGCAGCATGAGGAGGCGGTACAGGGGCCCATGGCAGATTAGGGGCCTGGCAGCAGCTATGGGAGGCCCGTAATCTGCCAGCACCCTATGACAAAAAATGGAACACACCAGCAGTGTGAGGAGACCTGAAAGTGGCACATGTTTGGGGCATGATTCATGGCGGATTTAGTCAGTTGTGTCAGGAACTGGTGGTTTGAAATCCAGACTAATCCACGCCTGATTCATTTTCACAAACGTGAGTCTCTCCACACTTTGGGTGGACAGTCGTGTCCTCCGCGGAGTTACAATACCTCCTGCCGCACTAAACACGCGCTCCGATGCCACGCTACTGGCCGGGCATGACAGCCTTTCAAGGGCAAATTCAGCTAGTTGGGGCCAAAGGTCAAGTTTCGTTGCCCAGTAGTCAAGGGGATTGTCTACCTCGGTTGGCAGGGTGCTGTCCAAGTAGGCCCAAGCCTGTTGTTTGAGGTCCTGCTCCAGGTCCACCTGATGCTGCTGCTGCTGCGGCTGGTTAGTAGTTTCCTCACTGCGCTGGTGAAGAAAGCTACTCATCATCGACTGCAGACTGAGGCAGCCGCTGCTGGTGGAGCTGCCACTGCTCCTACCACCCCACCCCTCCCCTGCTGCCATGGCAGCGGAACGCGAGCGCACAGGGCCCACAGTGTCTGAGGATGGACATTGGCGCACAAAGGCAGAGACCAACTGACTACATAGGTGGTTTTTATAGTACGTTATTTTGGCCTCCCTCTCAGCAGGTGTGAAAAAGGCCACCATTTTTGAACGGTAGCGAGGGTCCAACAAGGTGGACAGCCAAAAGTCATCCCTCTGTCTGATGGTTATTATTCGGCTGTTGCTACGCAAGCAAGCGAGCATGCTATGGGCCATTTGTGCCAAGGAATGCGAGGGACTCCCTGCCTCCATCTCCACAGCATACTGCCACGGTGCGTCTGGGTCCTCTGTCTCCTCCTCCTCCTCCTCCTCTACCAGATGCTCCTGCTCCTCCACTCCTGTCCGCTGAGTGGAAAAACCACCCATTTCACTCAATAATTCCTGAGCACAAATGTCCTCCTCTACCTCCTCCTCTTCTTCCTGTCCTGCCCCCACAGGGGTCATGTGGCGTTGAGATCTGTGCGCCACGTCTACCGCACCCTGACCAGCCATTGTTAACAGCATTTGTTCCAGGACGTGCAACAGAGGAATGACGTCGTTCATCCCATAGTCCTGCCGACTCACGAATAGCGTGGCCTCCTCAAAGGGCCTGAGCAAGCGGCAGGTGTCACGCATGAGCTGCCAATGGCTGACATCGAAGTTACACAGGGGAGTACCTTTATCCGCTTGTAACATCAGGAAATCGGTGATGGCCTTTCGCTGTTCGTAAAGGCGGTCTAACATGTGTAGGGTTGAATTCCACCTTGTTGCAACGTCGCAGATCAGGCGATGCTGTGGAATTCCGTTCTGCCGCTGCAGCTCAAGGAGGGTGTGCTTTGCGGTGTAGGAATGGCTGAAATGCATGCAAAGTTTACGTGACATTTTAAGGATGTCTTGCAGTGGGATGGTGGATTTTAGGAACCGCTTGACAACCAGATTGAACACGTGAGCCATGCATGGCGCATGGCACAACCTTCCTTGACGCAGAGCAGACACCATGTTCTTTCCGTTGTCGGTCAACATGGTTCCGATTTTCAGTTTGCGCGGAGACAGCCATCTGTCGATTTCTCTGTTCATTACACTGAGAAGTTCCTCCCCTGTGTGACTACGTTCGCCAAGGCATACCAGGTGCAGCACAGCGTGACACCGTTGCGCCCTGCACATGTGATATGCCGGTCGGGTAATGGGACTTGGCACGGGGGTGGCGGCTGAGGACACGGCGGAAGAAGAGGTGGTAGAGGCGGACATCTTTTGTGTACCAAGGACGTGCAAACGTGGAGGCAAAAGCGGCGTGACCTGTCCAAGTTGCTGGTGCGGCTGTGACGGCACCACGTTCACCCAGTGGGCCGTAAATGACATGTACTGTCCCTGACCGTAGTTACAGCTCCACACGTCGGCGCTGCCGTGCACTTTGGCAGAGACCGACATGCTCAAAGACTGGCCCACCATCTCTTCTACATGTGAATGCAGGGCTGGCATTGCCTTTTTGGCGAAGAAATGACGGCTTGGCACTCTCCACCGCGGCGCGGCACAAGCCATCATTTCTCGGAAAGGTGCTGAGTCCACCACTTGGAAAGGGAGGGACTGCAGCACCAGCAACTTGGACAGGAGGACGTTCAGCTTTTGCACCGTCGGGTGCGTGCTCGCAAACTGTTGTCTCTTGGAAACGGATTCCAAGAAATACTGCTGACAGAATCCGTGAAGAGGAGTAGCAGGAGAAGGAGCATCTGAACGAGCGGAAGATGCCAACGAGCGACAACTCCCCTCAGCAGAGGTGTTGGAGCCTTGACTGGCTGATAGAGGGCGATTGACGTCGGGTGACGGAGCAAGTAACGGAGCTGGTGATGGAGCGGGGGCTGGGGCAGGCAGAACCACCGTATCTTTATCACGGTTTTCCCAGGCCACCAAATGGTGACGCTGCATATGCTGACGCAACGCTGTAGTCCCAACATGGGCCCCCTGGCCACATAGTCGACATACGGCTACGTTTACTTCCTCGGGCGGCTTGACGAAAAATTGCCACACCACCGAGTAGGAAACTTTGCCCCCGATACTCCTCACTGGCTGACTGCTGCTTCCTCCGTGCACACCGGCACCACTACTGGCCGTGGTGGTAGGCTGCAGTGGAGCTGGTGCTCTACTCCGTGGCCGTTTGCCTCCACTGACACTGCTGCGACCCTGCTGCCTCCTGGGCAACACACCGACTGTTTTGCTCGCTGCCAAGCTGCCACCCTCTTCTCCTGATGATGCGGAAGCAACAGCCTGATGACGACGAGGCTGCCAAGTGCGATCAGCCTCATCATCATCAATTAGGGTCTCCGCCTCACTACTAGCCCCCTCGGCTGCGTGTGGGTCAGGAGACAGACCTGTCTCTAGACCGGCTACCGAGCCACTCTCCTCGCCACTACTTCTTCGCCTGGCTGCTGAAGAGGCGGATGTCTCCCCCCCGTTCCTGACCGCCCTCTGTTAGCTCTTCCTCACTGTACAGTGGGGCTGAGCCCACAGCATGCGATACTTCGCTTGGTGAGGGAACACCAAAGGACAGGGGCAGGTAGAGGACACGTGATTTCAGTGGGCTTGCTCCCGGGCCATGCCAACTAACGGTTGTGTCTGACGTACCCACCGACCGTTGGCTGTAGGTGTCTGAGGTGACCTGGGAAGAGGAAGACGACCGAGCCAACCAATCGATGACGGCAGGGTTGTCGGTGGAGACACGACCGCTGGATGACACCGGGAGCACTGGCCTCTGGCTGCGACTAGTGCTGCCTCGACCCCTTCCTCTGCTGCCACGTCTGCTCGCTCCTAAAACATTGCCTCCTCTGCCACTCCTCTGCATGTTGTCTGACATACTCTTTAATTAAACGATTCTGTGTCCCTGAGTAACAATTCTGTGTCTGTCCCTGAGTAACAATTCTGTGTCCCTGAGTAACAATTCTGTGTCCCTCAGTAACAATTCTGTGTCCCTCAGTAACAATTCTGTGTCTGTCCCTCAGTAACAATTCTGTGTCTGTCCCTGAGTAACAATTCTGTGTCTGTCCCTGAGTAACAATTCTGTGTCTGTCCCTGAGTAACAATTCTGTGGCCCTAAGTAACGTTTCTGTGGCCCTAAGTAACGTTTCTGTGGCCCTAAGTAACGGTTCTGTGTCCCTCAGTAACAATTCTGTGTCCCTCAGTAACAATTCTGTGTCTGTCCCTGAGTAACAATTCTGTGTCCCTAAGTAATGTTTCTGTGGCCCTAAGTAACGGTTCTGTGGCCCTCAGTAACAAATCTGTGTCCCTCAGTAACAATTCTGTGTCTGTCCCTAAGTAACAATTCTGTGGCCCTAAGTAACGTTTCTGTGGCCCTAAGTAACGTTTCTGTGGCCCTAAGTAACGTTTCTGTGGCCCTCAGTAACAAATCTGTGTCCCTCAGTAACAATTCTGTGTCTGTCCCTAAGTAACAATTCTGTGGCCCTAAGTAACGTTTCTGTGGCCCTAAGTAACGTTTCTGTGGCCCTAAGCAACGTTTCTGTGTCCCTAACTAACGTTTCTGTGTCCCTAAGTAACGTTTCTGTGTCCCTAACTCTCTCCCTTAATACAGCCAGGTCTGCCTCTGTTGAATGACTGGAGGCAAATGGAGAATTCTAAAATGGCCGCCATTTATAGCTCGACCATTACACAGTGCTGGCTGGCTGGCTGCTGATTGGTTAATGCGATCACATGTCATGAATGAATGCATTATGGGTCAGCGTGCCTTCCCAGACATCCCTGCTCCGTCGCCGCACATGTCGCCGCCATTTTAGGAAAAATTTCGATTCGCGCATCCGAAGTCTGCTAATTTTCGGATTCGGCGCGAATCGAAATTTTCCTAATATTCGAAACGAATTCCACTTCGCCTAGTTCGATTCGCTCATCTCTAATTATGATGTTTCCTGCATTGCCAGGGAACCTAGGATTCACAGCCCAGGCTGACATCCATTCTGAAGAAAACATAGCATGGTTAATACTTTGTATAACACCTTGGCGAATGACTGAGGTGCAGACAAGTGGCCAAAGGGCAGGGCCATGACCTGGTGGAAAGTAGATGTGCTGGAAGCATGGAAACATTTAGGTAAGCATCCTTCATCAAAACAGAAGTCAGAAAGCGAGACAGTGGTAGAAATGGTGGATTCAATGCAGAGTTTCTAAATTTTCTGGATTCAATAGAAGAAATTCAGAACTTGAGATCCAAGATGAAGCAAATGTTCGCTTTGTGTCTGGAAATCAAATTATAGGAAAATCCACAGAAACTGGGGTAATGACATCGAGATCCAGAAGACCGAAGAAGGCTTGATGAAGATCTACTAATCTGTAGGGTGACCAAGGAAATTTGGAGGTGGGAGACCGAGGGAGCAAAGGACAAAAATCCAAATTGTAGACCTGGAATTTCAGCTTAGAGATGCAAGATGTTCAAGTATCCCCACACTCTGTAAAGTGGGTTGATGCACCTGCATGCAGAGGAATGCTAATTTGAGGATTTGGCAGACTTTGAGCACCAGACCTTGCAGGTGAACGGGGACCCTGGTTTGGATGATCTTTACAAGGTTGTGGGTAAACAAAAGGAACGTTTCTAAACAGCTAGCGAGGGGGAAGTAATCTGGGCCTTAAACCCCGCATGTTAGTCTCATATCAAAAGTAAAGAGGTTACTAAAGTTAAGATTCCTGTGAATCGGACGTGATGTATTATATTTGTATTGTATTTTCGGATGAAAACTGTACTAATTAAACAAAAATCATATGATCTGGTATTGTACGAGAGAAATTTTCGTGCTTAACCCATCAAATAATTTTGGATGAAAGCTGTGTACTAACGATCAGATTATCGTATGATCACTTCGAAACCGGTATTTTTCATACGATTTTCTGATCGTGTGTACTAGGCTCTAGGCTGCTTCTGTTGAGGAAGATAGATGCATCCAAGGCTGGAAAAAGAAGCAAATATACAGTGTTCTTAAAAAAAAATGTAAAGAATGTTATAATAATGACGCCTATATGGATAAATGTTTGCCACCAGTTCAATTTATTTGAGAGAAAAACGTGTACATAATTCAGAGTTGAAAAAATTATGAATTTATTAAAAACAAAATGAGTTGATACAATATTTGCATGTTTCTCAGCTCTTAACCAAGAAGATTGCACTTATTTTTTTATTCTCCTTTAAAATCTAAAATAAAAAACCCCAAAACATAATTTTCATAATAAAAACACAAATTCTTACCTGGATGAGACGATTTAGGACGACAGGGTCATCAACCTTGGTGGCACTGAATCTTTCAATATTAAAGGAGGCTATTTTAAGGGCAAAACAAGCTTGCAAAAAGCAGGCAGCAAGAGCCACCAGGAGGAGGGACTTCATTTTTCCTGAACATGAAAAAAAAAGTCTTAGCTCTAATTCTTTTGCATTTCATTTATGTCATGAAAAAAGCACCAGAAAAAAAATTAAAAGATAACTAATAATTCATCCATCAATTGAAATACGTTTTGGAATGCAATGGAGGAATGCCAGGTGTACAGATCTATGATACAAACTTACAAGGGAGTCTTGTTCAAAGATCCAGAGGGAATGTTGGATCTTGACTTTTCATCCTATTCAGACTACAGTTCCTAAACCTACGGGAACATACTGGTTGCAGCAGGTTGTAAAAACAGATAAATCGCTAGATGATTCTTTTCAAACTATTAATGCAGCTGGCATAGAATTGAATGTTAGCTAAATAAAGTGGAAATGTTGCAATCCTGGATTAACCATTTAAATAAAATAAGCATGGATGTTGCAGCCTCCTAGATAGATAGGTGCTAGGTTAGGTAAATTAAGTTATTAGCTCACTGTAATCGATTGAGTTGTATGTAATTATTTTGGCCTATTTTGTGTTTCACTGGCTACAGGGTTGGCTGCTTTCCCCTGTCTCTCTAGAGAGTTCTGGAGGATAGTGGGCTGGGAGCAAATGAGCAATTGAATTTTTATACAGTCCTAGCCAATCCTTGGGGTATAGTGGGCAGGTGGTGGCTGGGAGAGTGCATAAATGGGCTGGGGCTTGGAGCAGAGGGGTTCTTGTCCTAGGGTAGGAGAATCCAACTTGGAGGGCTGCTGCCCTTCTGGGCAAGCCAGCTGTGATTCTACTGCTCATCAAGGTCTCAGCAATGCAAACTTGGGGGGCCCATTTTGCTGAAAATTAGCTGGAGCTGACTGGTCTAAAGAATTCACAGATGTGTCTGGAAGATACTGCATGGAGGCATCCCATTATCAAAGTACATTAGTGAATACAGATTGGTGTGAGAGATCCCAGTGACCGTGTGCTGCTGACATTGTTCATGGTGTCCCAGTGTAGCTTAGCCCATTATTTGCTTCTGCAAAAGAGTATGCTCAGATTCTTTAGGATGAAAATTAGTGTCTTCAAGTTACTAATTAGCATTGCTGGAGTAACTCACAATTACCCTGCACTCATGATCATCCAAGTTCATTTTCTGCAATAAAGCATCAAAAAACCATATCCCTAGACCAGGGATGTCAAACTGGCGGCCCTCCAGCTGTTGCAAAACTTTGTCCTATCATGCCTCCGCATTTGGGAGTCATGCTTGTAACTGTCAATCTTGCAATGCCTCATGGGATTTGTAGTTTTGCAACAGCTGGAGGGTGGCCAGTTTGATACCCGTGCCCTAGACTGATCTAGACAAAGAGAGTGACTGTGTGTCTGGCTGCTGGTGCATCTACTGGGATAAGAACTTTGGGACCTAAAAAATAGCAGGCCCTTAAGGGGGCGAGCATTACATGTGTTTAGTGCTCCAACGGAAGGGGACCACCACAGTGTCTGTGAAGGTTCTCATTTATCCAGGTCATGGTATATCTAGTAGTTGTTAAGTTACATTAAGCTGTAATGTTGAAAATGTTTCAAGCCACTTCTTCCGTTCTAATGAGCGTCAGAAAAATACTACAGCCTTTATATCCACACCAACCCCTTAATCTAATGGAAAGGCAGATGTTTGTCCAAGAACAAGATGGGAGGTGTAAAATTGTAGAACCACCTCTCCAACAAATGAAAGGCTCAACACATGAAGACAAGTTCTACAGATCAAGAATCAGTAGTTTTCCTACACCTTAGAAAAAGGGGCATTTTTCTGAGGACACATTTCTGACAGAGAACAGTTCCTACTGTCAGCCATGAAAATGAAGGGGTTGACAACTATGAAGCCTTCCTGACACCAAAAATGGGATCATGTAACTAGAACAGGGTTCCACAAATCTCACACCTCCCATCCTGTTCATGGACAATAACACCTATCTTTCCATGGTAATTGGGTCAAGCTGTTGATGCTACCTGTGTTGATATAAAAGCAGTTTCCTGACACTCAGTAGAAATGAAGCAGTGGCTTGCACACGTTACATGGCATCTTCAACATTGCAGAACAGGTCCGGTTGAGTGTAACCACCTACTACCAGACAGGGACACCACAGACATGTTTTCTTTGTAGCTATTCGTCCCTTAAGGAGAGCCTTAAAGCCTGAATTTGCTGAATGAATGGGCTGCCTACACACCTCAATAGACTAATTAAGGTGCAGGTTCAAACAAAATGCTGTGCAATATTATGCATGGTTTGTGTGCTGTGTTGCACTGCTGTGTACTGAGCAGCTACAAGTGTGTTGATGTACCAGTAGCAATGAATAGCAGTGCACATGGAGCTGTAAGTTGATGCGTGTTGGAGTAACTAGCAATACTGCAACACTTGGGTGAGAATGGTCCCTAAGGGTTTCAATCCTTCGACTTGAATTTGCCAAATGCAGATTAAAACTCAGCCAAAATGCAGCATAGTGGACTTTTTCACATTGAAGTTTGAGCAAGTCGCATATATTCATTATCTTGTTCACAAATGTGTTGTACAAAAAGGACATGCAGCCATAAAACCCATGGCAGAAACACAAACAATATGGTAATAAAACATGCTGTTACATTGTATGTCATTCTATAATTTTTTTTTTTTTTGCTACATGCCTTACTACAAAGTGAACATTTCTTTTATTTTTCCCCTTTATTGAGAAATGTCTTGTTCAGTCCAGTAGACAGTTTTATTTGTTTTTTTTTTTCCCGAAAGATAAAAGAAATGTTTCCTTTACATTATTTATTATTGCATTTTAGTTTTATCAATCTACGCAAAATTAATTAATAACCCATGCATTACCTGCCTACTTGGATCTGGTGTGGATACACGTAGCTGGACAATGCAAATCCACAGGAATCACAATGGCTGCCGGCTAATGCTTACTGCAGAGGTGCTTTATATAATATCAGACCAACCTGTGGGAAAAGAAGTGAATCTCCCACCTGACACGTCTTTATTCTTCCATTTGCTTTTGGTAAACAAGCCAAGGAATCAATACCGTGGAGGTCAGAAGTGTTTTTGTAAAGACTTTTGATCTACATTGGTAAAGTTGATTATTTATAGGAAACCTAAAATTAGGGCTGCCATAGTCCCGGCTATAATGTAGAGTACTGAAGTCAACATGTGAACTTGGGCTGATTAGAATGTCCAGCTTGCCAATAAGGTGTTTGTGTTCTAGTGGAATGAACAATGTGGTTTAGATCCTTTCCACTTTGCATGCTCCTTTGGACATTGCACTGCTAAAGTCCAACTCCACCATGATAAGTGCCAACGGTTTTCTGCATCTTCAATGGTTTGTTACAATGGAACCTCTATCATCTCAATGTAGCCTTACTGTGAGGTCCCATTCATACAATTGCATTTTAAAAATGTGTGCAAGTCTGTCCACAGCCATTTTTGTTTTTAAACCTCTTTTAGCAAATCTTCCTGGGTCTGGTTTTGCTCAAAATTCACAGACTTTGTGGAAACCCTCATTGAAGTCCAACGGGGGAGTGAATCTAGTTATTTAGTTCTGCCATTTGTAAGATTAATATGCAAGTTATTGTCAAACGAAGGCCATAGGAAGGTGTCATTGCCATGGGAGACATGTTTTAAGGCCAAAATAAAATACTGTACAATTTGTAGAGGGCCTTTTCATGTGGCTTGGAGGATGACATTAAAAAGATACAAATCCTTTAAACAACAGGTTTGGGGAAATAGTATTGTATGTACAGAGATGGATGTAAACCTCCATTTTTCCAAAGGCCCTCAATCTTGTATCATTTCTACTCCAAATCAGCTTCCCCCCTCCCTCTCTGTTGAGTGACACGTGGTCCCTGTGTGCTGGGATCAGAAGTGCACAGGCAATCAGGCACAGCGGGACAGCTTTATGGTTATAAATCCCAAATTTGCTGGTGCCCGGGAGTCTGTTAGCTTCTCAATCTGAGATAATTGTAAAGCCATAAACCAATCCTTCACTGGGCTTCAAACGCATTCCTAGGTAGCCGTAAAACAGGCATCACATTTAAAACCCACTTTTCCCTATCATTTCATATCTTAAGGTAGGAAATAATTACATAAAAATAAAGCACATATTCGGATAGCTCAGCTTAATGCGAGTCGTCTGATATCTTACACCCCTGGATTACGCATACCCGAGAGCAGAAAACGATATCTTCTTAACCGTCCCAAGCAGATATGTCATAACTGGTATCTGGACGTTCAGAATATCATTCTGCAGATTATCCTACCCGTGGATAGAATGTTACATGTACCGAGGGAAGGTTATTGACCCTGGTATAACTTGGGAGGAATTTTGGTTTTAGCCTGAGTCCCCCGCCTAAAACACCCCTCCTCAAATGAGGCAATTGGTTCCCTGCTGTAAGGAGACACCCTGCTGAGTTCCTAGAAAAAGGATGTTATGCTTGGAGCAGTAAGTTGAAGAGATCTCCATTTTAACACCAGGAACCAACTTGGGAGACTGTACCCTTTTGCTCAGGAAACGTGAACTGCTTAACCCAGGACTTTTGGCAAGTACTCTACCTCTCTAAATTTCTTTCTGTTATCTCCCCGTTGTGGTATTGCTCTCTGTATTTATTTATATATATTGGCTACATCTTTTTCTGTAAATACTTGTATTGCACCATTTTGACCTTTTTAGTAATAAATTCTATTATTTGAAAAGTGTTGAACTGTTTCTAAAGCTCTTTAATGCAAACTAAGAATCCATGTCTCTGAAGAGCGCTACTGTGTGTTTTAAACCTCTATATACCTCTGCTTGTGGTGACAGTGGTATACAGATGATTATTCAAACATCATAGTGTTATTGCTAATATTGGCGAGTTTCCTCCATTTCTTTACAAAAAGGTGGTGGTGGCAGTGTGAAGGGTTAATAGCATAATTAACTTGACCCAGTAACAATCGCTCTCAGGCTGCGGGACATAGATTGTGGTCCATTAGCTGGAAAATCTTTGTGCAGGGTGCAGATGATCGTGGCATTGTTGCACACGTGACAGCGCGGTTTTAGATTGGCTAGTCCTTCGGTCACGAGTTGGTGAGAAGGGCTGGGGGTCTGACGCCACAATCGTCACATCACTGACCGCCTCAGAGGCAGCATAAGTAGGCAGCGAATATTTGGCCATGGAATTTTCCTTCTGTGGCTTCCACACAGCAGCATTCTAATCTGAATAATTTGAGTTTAAAAAATGTGAAACATTTTACAAAATTTGGAGAGATTTCTTCTCACTATCTGTAGTTATTCTTGCTTCCAGTGACACAGTGGTGCACTTTATATGCTGCCTTTTTCTTCTATAGCTCATCATGTTGTTCCTCTAAACCTCTTGGCGCCGGCCGAACGCAAATGTGTGGCCTCCCGGTGTCTGGGCCTGGACACCGAGCGGCCGCACATTTGCGTTCTATTAAAAAAAGACGTGCTGAAAGCGTGCACCCTGTGCACTCCCAGCACACATGTCCAGTACTCATGGAAAGGTCCCGATCTCCTCTTTCGATCGGAATCTTTCCTGATCTTGTGACTGACGTGATGTCATGTCATGGCAGTCACATGACTCTAAACCACGCCCCGCCACCTGGCTTCTGAAACCCTTAAAGGGCCGGGAGGCGCTGGTGCCAGGGGATTAAAGGATAAATTTACCTCTAGGAGCATGTTACACCCATGTTTAGGGTGTAACATACTCCTTTGCACCCACCTCTCGCTGGCAGCGCTCCTCCTCTGTGACAGCAGCCGGGGTTTCTCCTCCCTGCAGTTTCCTGTGAGTGAATAGACTACCAGTAAGTTCTGCCATTGTGGCTGACAGCCTTTAGTTCTCAATGAACTGTGAGGGCACAGCTGAGCACTCTCGTAGTTCATTGATTCTTCCTGCCATTCAGTAAATGCCTGCCCATATGGGAGGTACAGGCCTGTGGGATCCTGGCACTGCTGATAGTGGGTGCAATGCTTTACAGGCTGCATTATAAAAAATAATAAAAGCACATTTTTTTAATCTGCAAAAAATATGTGTATTTTTTTTACAAAAGGTGAACTTAGCCTTTAATTTTTTTCTACATGTTGGCAGCTATGGTAATTACTGCCTCCCGTAGTGATATAGGTGCCAGTAGAATCACAAAGTGCAGCAGGAGGACTCCAGGTATCCAATTCTCCACAAAACTGTTGGATCTGAAGATTCTCTTATTATGACATTTTTTTCTCAAAAAACTTCTTTCTGATTGGTACTTTTCTCTGAATCATTGATCGAATATAAGCATGCAACCAGCAAAGTCAGAAATCCTGATCCTCATACTAGTCCATCCAAGGCCAGGCCTTTATAAAGCAGTAGAGCCATCCAATCTACATAACGGGCAGCCAACCAGTGTTTCCTTGAGGAAAGGTAATGTAATGGATCTTTCTGAAGAGGCATGGCCAGATATTATGGGTACCTACTGTATATTCCCTCAGTTATACCCTTTAGACATTCAGTTACTAATTCAGCAAAAATATCTGCACTGGATATATTATATGCCCTCTAGGTTGTTCAAAATGAAAAATATTTGTAAAAATAAATTTTTTAATATGTCTTTGAAAATACATTGAATCTCCATTTTTTGGAATGCATTTACAAATATATATAAAAATATATGTTAAAACAAATTTGTTTATATGTTAAAAAAAATCTTTAGAATATATTTAAAAAATTTTTTTTTTTAAATATATACCTTTAGAAAATATATTTAAATGTACCTTTTTTAGAATACATGTTAAAATATATTAGCGTAGGCCAGTGGTGGGCAACCTTTTTTTTCAACTGAGCCAAATCTCGCCAAAACCACGATTGAAATTTATTTTGAGAGCCACATTTTTAAAACTGAAAATACATCCCCCATATAGTAATTCATCCCCCATAGTAATTCATCCCCCATAGTAATTCATCCCCCATATAGTAATTCATCCCCCATAGTAATTCATCCCCCATATAGTAATTCATCCCCCATAGTAATTCATCCCCCATATAGTAATTCATCCCCCATATAGTAATTCATCCCCCATAGTAATTCATCCCCCATAGTAATTCATCCCCCATATAGTAATTCATCCCCCATAGTAATTCATCCCCCATATAGTAATTCATCCCCCAAAGTAATTAATCCCCCATATAGTAATTCATCCCCCATATAGTAATTCATCCCCCATATAGTAATTCATCCCCCATATAGTAATTCATTCCCCATATTGTGTCAATTCACTTACCTTTGCGCCGCGCGTTCCTCTCGCCGTGTTCCGGTCTTCAGGGCGGACTGTGAGAGGAGTTCGTCACGCTGCCCCGCCTACATCCTGGCTGCCCTGCCTACATCCTGACAGCCAATGTTTGCCACGCTCCGCGGGCCGTAGTTTGCCCATTGCTGGGCTAGATGCAGAGTCCTGACTTTTGGGGCGGCCGCCCGAGAGGAGGGAGGGGAGCGGGCGCCCAGCACACAGAAGAGCCGCATTAAAATGTGTAAAGAGCCGCATGTGGCTCGCGAGCCGCGGCTTGCCGACCACTGGCGTAGGCCAATATATTGTAAATATATGTCACATATATAATTTTTTTTCTAAATATATTGGAAATATATTTCTCTTCCATGTGGTACAAGAAGGTATAAAAATGGAATATTAAAGGCCAAAGTCTCACCTGTTGCCATTTACTGTATATAGGAGATCCATCCGGCCTCATGGTCGCACAAACATCCAAGATTGAGTGAGCAAAGCAAACACTTTTATGCAAAGAAATCTATTGCTCTGCAGTGGAAATCCCCTGACCCTTCTACTATGTCTAGTTAGGAAATTATTTGTTAACCGAGTTTTACCAATGTACAAATTTACGAAGCTAGGGATTGCCCAAGGATATATGATAAAGTATGGTCACCTTGCGGAGCGACCCATCATACTATCTCCCCAGAAAACAATACAACGAGCACACAAGACTTTATTTTAATAATTCTGTTTTACTTTATTGTATTGACATGGGGAATGAGGATGGACATTCCAGTAAGTTGGATTGTTGATAATTGCATTGACATATTGACAAGCAGGATCAAGGGAATATAGCATAGATATGGACCATACGCTAATTAATATGCGACACTACGACACTGCATTGTAGAGGTAATTCGTCATTCTATGATTCCTGTATTTAGGTTTTTCACTATTTTACATACAAAACAAAAATGTTTTATAAATGTTTAGGGCTTATTTCCATGTGCGTCATTGCCGTGCCACTGAAAATTGATCCACTATGGATCGCTTTTTAGAATCATTTGACAGGAAGCTCAGAGGTGACATGCTCCCTCTGTAACGCCTGTTTGAATTACTAAGTCAGCCGGACCACGCCCAAACTCAGTTGTGGCACTGGCCTGTTCCCTTAAATGCATTACTGCGTGCCATACACAACCTGTACTAAAAATATTATTGTACCGCAACCATGGTAATGCATACCACCATGTCTACTGGCTGTGTCAACCTGCATTTGGGTGGTCAGGAGGTGGTAAACAAGTAATTAGAGGGTCCCCAAAGCTTGGGGGGGGGGGTTACATCATTCTCACCTGGGCATGAAAGCTGGAAGTGTGAGGTTGGTGGTCAAGCTAAAGGCATTTTCAAGTAAAAAAAAAGCACTATTCAGTTGTGTAATGAAGGGCGGGGTTGGAAATATTGGCAAAACATTGAAGCAGATCAAGATCCATTTTCAAGAGGAACTTCAACCAGAAATATATTGCCTAGGATCTGCTCCACCTCCATGCCACCATCTTTGGATATCATGTGCACACACAGATGTACTGCAGTTCTCTGTCTGGTCCTGAAGACTTTCCTGAGGGGTCTGTACTGGGAAAGGGTGTTAGTCCTGAGAGACCTGTACTGGGGAAGGGTTTCTGTATTTAGGGGTCTGTACTGGGGAAGAGCGAATGTCAGTGCTGGGAGGTGACTGTCCTGAGGGGTCAGTGCTGGGAGATGACGGTCCTGAGGGGTCAGTGCTGGGAGGTGACCGTCCTGAGGGGTCAGTGCTGGGAGGTGACGGTCCTGAGGGGTCAGTGCTGGGAGGTGACGGTCCTGAGGGGTCAGTGCTGGGAGGTGACGGTCCTGAGGGGTCAGTGCTGGGAGGTGACGGTCCTGAGGGGTCAGTGCTGGGAGGTGACCGTCCTGAGGGGTGTGTAGTGGGGAAGGATGATTGTCTTGTGGGATCTGTACTGGGCCAGGGTGATTGTCTTGTGAGGTCTGTACTGGGGAAGGGATCTGTACTGGAGAGGGGGGTCTGTACTGAGGGCTGTGTACTGGGAGGTGACTGCTCACTGACTGAAAGACCACTTGTGTTCACAATGCAGCAGGGCATCCACTTGTCATGGCACCTGAGAACTGTTATAGTGGTGCCAACTACAGTGATTTCCAACTTCTATGGGGATCCCACAGGCCTATAGAAGGAGCAGTCAGCTCCAAGCGACTAGCCTGGTTTCTTCCCTTCTGTCAACCAAACTCTTCCTCTGTGATGTCACGTCCGCCTGGCTTGCCGTTCACGCTGGTTACAGGTACTTCTGGTTTGGTCGAACGACAATGCCTGTGGCTCCTGACCATCCACAGCAGCCTGGGTTCCCCTCTACCATCTACAGTGGCTGGAACCCCACCGGACAGATTCCTGCAGGATTTGGATCACGGCTATACTGATGGGCTATTTTATCACTTCCACATTGTGAGTTTTACCATTTGTGGCTTATTAAATATCTTTTTATACTGCACTTAGAAGGCACCTCTTTCTTTCCTTGTCAGTGCTGGGAGGTGACTGTCATGAAGGGTCAGTGCTGGGAGGTGACTGTGCTGAGGGTTCTGTACTGGGGAAGGGTGATTGTCTTGTGGGATTTGTACTGGGGAAGGGGATCTGTAGTGGAGAGGGGGGTCTGAACTGAGGGGTGTGTACTGGGAGGTGACTGCTCACATACTGCTCACTGACTGCCCTGTCACTGCATGCTGCTCGCTGACTGCCCTGTTACTATATACTGCTCACTGACCACCTTGTCACTACATACTAGTCACTGACCACCTTGTCACTACATACTAGTCACTGACCGCCCTGTCACTACATACTGCTCACTGACCGCCCTGTCACTACATACTGCTCACTGACCGCTGTCACTACATACAGCTCACTGACCACCCTGTCCCTATATACTGCTCACTGACCACCCTGTCCCTATATACTGCTCACTGACCGCCCCGTCCCTATATACTGCTCACTGACCGCCCCGTCACTATATACTGCTCACTGACCGCCCTGTCCCTATATACTGCTCACTGACCGCCCTGTCCCTATATACTGCTCACTGACCGCCCTGTCCCTATATACTGCTCACTGACCGCCCTGTCCCTATATACTGCTCACTGACTGCCCTGTCCCTATATACTGCTCACTGACTGCCCTGTCCCTATATACTGCTCACTGACCGCCCTGTCCCTATATACTGCTCACTGACTGCCCTGTCCCTATATACTGCTCACTGACCGCCCTGTCCCTATATACTGCTCACTGACCACCGTCACTATATACTGCTCACTGACCGCCCCGTCACTATATACTGCTCACTGACCGCCCCGTCACTATATACTGCTCACTGACCGCCCCGTCCCTATATACTGCTCACTGACCGCCCCGTCACTATATACTGCTCACTGACCGCCCTGTCCCTATATACTGCTCACTGACCGCCCTGTCCCTATATACTGCTCACTGACCGCCCTGTCCCTATATACTGCTCACTGACCGCCCTGTCCCTATATACTGCTCACTGACCGCCCTGTCCCTATATACTGCTCACTGACCGCCCTGTCCCTATATACTGCTCACTGACCGCCCTGTCCCTATATACTGCTCACTGACCGCCCTGTCCCTATATACTGCTCACTGACCGCCCTGTCCCTATATACTGCTCACTGACCGCCCTGTCCCTATATACTGCTCACTGACCACCCTGTCACTATATACTGCTCACTGACCGCCCCGTCACTATATACTGCTCACTGACCGCCCCGTCACTATATACTGCTCACTGACCGCCCCGTCACTATATACTGCTCACTGACCGCCCCGTCCCTATATACTGCTCACTGACCGCCCCGTCACTATATACTGCTCACTGACCGCCCTGTCCCTATATACTGCTCACTGACCGCCCTGTCCCTATATACTGCTCACTGACCGCCCTGTCCCTATATACTGCTCACTGACCGCCCTGTCCCTATATACTGCTCACTGACTGCCCTGTCCCTATATACTGCTCACTGACTGCCCTGTCCCTATATACTGCTCACTGACCGCCCTGTCCCTATATACTGTGCACTGCTTGACCTGTCACTATATACTTCTGAATGCCCTGTCACTAAATACTGCTCACTGACTGCCCTGTCACTGCATGCTGCTCACTGACTACTACTGCTCACTGACTGTGTAGCAGGTAAAATCATTGTGTATGACTCGTGGTAACTGTGCGAGTCTGTGATTGAGGTTGGGTTATTTCAGGTTAGTTGAATGACAGGTTGTAGCTCTATCGCCTCCTCCTGACCCTGGAGGACCTAATTTGCATGTTTGTGGGAGTCTGGCCAATCCCAGGTTTGGAGGCCCTGGTAGAGTGGTGGGCTGGCCCATAAATATGGGAAAGTCAGGCTGACAGATGAGTCAAGCGGAAGATGGAGTGCCGAGGAGCCCCTATGTGCCTGGGAGGGGGCGTGAAGGGCGGCCTCCAGACTGGCTCAGGAGGGTACATTCAGCAATGCAGCATGAATGGGATCGACACCTGGAGCAGTGGGAGCAAAGAGGACAGAGTGAGTACTGTGAGTACTTCAGCATGCCCTAGGACAGTGATGGCGAACCTATGGCACGCGTGCCAGAGCTGGCACGCAGAGTCATCTCAGTGGGCACGCCAGGAATAAGAGGATGATGAGCGCGCATGGACCGGCCATCCAGATCTCGTCCACACTGGATCCCCATCAAACTACATTTCCCACATGTCTCTGGGCCAGGGTGGGCGTGGACGAGAGGAAACGGCTCCAATGCGGCTCTGGCACCAGGGGTGATGTACCCGGGGATGGGCGCGGAAGAGAGGAAGAGGCTCCCACACTGCTCCGGGGCCAGGGGCAATGTGTTCAGCGTAGATGGGAATGAGCTGCTGTGTTGGAAGCCACACTGACGCTGCCAGAGGTGAGATTGCTTGCAGTGTCATCCATCAGTGCCCAGCAGTGTTGCCTGTCAGTGCCCAGCAGTGTCGCCCATCAGTGCTGCCCATCAGTGCCATCTATCAATGATGCCCAGCAGTCCCATCCATCAGTGCCCAGCAGTGTCGCCTGTCAGTGCTGCCCAGCAGTGCCACATGTCAGTGCCCAGCAGTATCGCCCATCAGTGCTGCCCATCAGTGCCGCCCATCAATGATGCCCAGCAGTGTCACCCATCAGTGCCCAGCAGTGTCGCCTGTCAGTGCTGCCCAGCAGTGTCGCCTGTCAGTGCTGCCCAGCAGTGCCACCTGTCAGTGCCCAGCAGTGTCGCCCATCAGTGCTGCCCATCAGTGCCACCCATCAATGATGCCCAGCAGTGCCACCGATCAGTGCCGTCTGTCAATGCGTCCAGGTAGGCAAGTGGTTAATTGCAGTGTTGGCACTTTGAAATAAAAAAGTTGGTTTGTGTTGCAGTTTTGGGCACTCGGGCTCAAAAAGGTTCGCCATCACTACCCTAGGATCTACAGGGGGATAGACTGCCACCCATAGCAAGCTTTCAAAGGACAGCGCTGGGGTCAATCCTGTATCATACCTCCCAACTTTTTGAGATGTGAACGAGGGACACCAATTAGCAAATGTATGTAGGCAAAGGACACACCCCAACCACACCCTCTTAAAGCAGAATTAGAAAAAAAAAAGTAGTTCAACACACAAGTGCTTTTTTTTTTTACCAGTAAATAATTAGAATATGGACAGCGCCACTAAATATAAATTCAAGGCAGTGCTCCTTCTTATTATACTTTCACAGTGCTGAAATAAATCCTTAAACAATCATATATTAAAATCAATATAACCAAAATAAATAATCAAAAAATGTTCCAAAATAAATTGTCCCCAGAAAAAAGTGTCCTTTATATGATTTATTCAATAAATTCAAATAGTGAAAAAGTAAATGTAAAATGTCCAACACCAATAATATATATCTAAAATGTGCTTTTGTCTTCAATGTTGAACCTTCATGTGAAAAAACACAAATCACTGTACACAAATCCACCACTGAATAAATTCACCCGAGAAATATGCTGGTCAGATTATTAACCAGCACAAGCACTTCTACTCTGGAAGCAAGGATCTGCAGATGGATACCAGCGTATATGGGATAATTCAAAAGGGCACACACTTCTTCTCAGTCTCGGAATGAACTCAGAAAGCAAGAGAGGAAAGACTTCTAGCGTAACAATGTAGCAAAAAGTTTATTCATAAAACATGACATTCCACTCACATTTACTGGTGTCTGAGCCTACACCAGCATAAACTGCATACGCAGCAAAATAAAAACAGCCTGCTCCGGCATACAGACGCTTGCAGCTCGCTGAACGTAGTTACATCACCTCCAGAAGCTCTGCCCTACGTGTTTCGTCACATGACGTCCTCACGGAGCGGAGGACATCAGGTGATGAAACGTGTTTATGCTGGTGTCAGCTCGGACAAAGTTGAAGCCAAGGTTACGGCCTTAAGAGGGAGCACGCATGCTTTGAACGCGCGACACTCCCCACGTGATCGGATGTGATGTCCATGTGTCCTCTAGCGCCTGCTTGCAGTGTCCTGGAACTCGCAGGAAATGCTGAGAGCCACTAGCATCGCCGCCTCACACCGGATCCACAACCTGGCACAGTGACCCATGACTCATCACACAGCAGATGCCGATTAAATGATATGACAAGAGCTACTCTACTATACCTTTGTGAGTTGCCTGTATTATACGGTTTATTAAAGAGTTAAACGGCTGCACTCTTTTTTCCCTTGCTCTCCCCACAGGGTTCTCTCTAGCTCTCTACGGGCTGGCTGCCTGCCTACTAGTAACTCAACTTATAAGGACTACTATAAATCTAAAAGGACATTGTTTTATTTATAGCAGGACTTTTATAAGTTTCATATTGTTCTTAGCCCACGCTCATTCTGCAGATACCATTTTAACCCTCTCTGAGTGCCCCAAATACCTGTTTTACTTATTAACAAAGTGGAAGCAACTGGGAACAATAAGTCCATCCGTGACATTTCCTGGCTAATAAATATTCCACGCTCAACTGTTAGTGGGATTATAACAAAGTGGAAGCAACTGTGGTTGGCCACGTCACATGACAGAGCGGGGTCAGCACATGCTGAAGCGCACAGTGCGCCGAAATCGCCAAGTGTCTACAGAGTCAATAGCTAAAGACCTCCAAACTTCATGTGGCCTTCAGATTAGCACAACAGTGTGTAGAGAGCCTCATGGAATGGGTTTCCATGGCCGAGCAGCTGCATCCAAGCCTTACATCACCAAGTGTTATGCAAAGCGTCGGATGTCGTGGTGTAAAGCACGCTGCCACTGGACTCTAGAGCAGTGGAGACATGTTCTCTGGAGTGACCAATCATGCTTCTGTCTGGCAATCCAATGGATGTGTCTGGGTTTGGCGTTTGCCAGGAAAACGGTACTTGCCTGACTGCATTGTGCCAAGTGTAAAGTTTGGTGGAGGGAGGATTATGATGTGGGGTTGTTTTTCAGGGTTGGGCTTGGCCCCCTAGTTCCAGTGAAGGGAACTCTTAAGGCTTCAGCATATTAAGACATTTTGGACAATTTCATGGTTCTAACTTTGTGGGACGAGTTTGGGGATGGCCCCTTCCTGTTCCAACATAACTACGCACCAGTGCACAAAGCAAGGTCCATAAAGACATGGAGGAGCGAGTTTGGGGTGGAGGAACTTGACTGTCCTGCACAGAGTCCTGACCTCAACCCCATAGAACACCTTTGGGATGAATTAGAGCGGAGACTGCGAGCCAGGCCTTCTGAACCGATGATTAGGCATTGATGTCAATGGGAGGCACTGTGTGAACCCAGGTGCCAAGGATGCAATTTCTATTCGCCATGGCAACCTGGCACCTGGGATTGGTCGAGCCCCATTGGACCAAGAATTGGTAATAATATGTTTACATGCACTAAAATGAATTTTAGTGTATGGTTTCCTGTAAATAGGCGTTTGATAAACGGCTGCAGAAAACCTGCGTGGCATAAAGAAATTGCAACGGTCTCCATTTTCTTCTCCAGGATCTCTGCTTTATATCAAATATCACGTTTGGGAGGTTTACATTCATTTCTAGCAATTGCAGCTTGTAACGTGTGCAAATAAAAAAAGTAAAACTTGCCCTGGCAGACAATTATTATTTCAGGTACTTATATAGCGCCATCAATTTACGCAGCGCTTTACATATATATTGTACATTCACATCCATCCCTAACCCTCAAGGGGCGTACAATCTAAGATCCCTAACTCACATTCATACATACACATACTAGGGACAATTTAGACAGGAACCAATTAACTTACCAGCATGTCTTTGGCGTGTGGGAGAAAACCGGAGTACCTGGAGGAAACCCGCACAGGGAGAACATGCAAACTCCAGGCAGGTGGTGCTGTGTTTGGGAGCTGCTAAGCTCTGTACAAGCACCTCTGGTAAGAGGTTTCCAGAACAGCATCTCGGTTTCTGCTTTAGGCTAGGTTCACCTATGCAGGTTGCATGTGAGCCTTTTCTGCATTGCGTTGTGTTTTTGCTGCGTTTTGCAGGTTTTTTCCCCATTTCATTTTTTTTGTTGCGAGGCAGATTTAAAAAGCAAAATGCATAAAAAAATTAGCAAAAATTCACTACATGCATTTTCTGCAGCGTCTCCATTGAAGTCTATAGAACAAAAATGCAACGTTTTGCATTCAAAAAGTCCCTGACACGCACCGGGTGAAAACACAGATGTGAATGTGTCCCATAGGAAATCATGGTCGATGGACTGTGCTGCGTTTATGTAAAACACAAAAATGCTGTAGAAAACGCTTAGGTGTGAACCTAGGGTTAGCCTGGAGTCACACCTATGCAGTTTGCGTTTGATCCATTTCTGCTGTGCGTTTTTGCCACTTTTTTTTGGTTGCTAACCAGATTTTAAACACAAAACCCATAATAAACATACTCCATGCTTTTCTGCAGCATTTCCAATTTAGTCTATAGGAGCAAAAATGCAACTTTTTCTATTTAACCCCCGGTTCACATCTATGCGGGTGTAAGGGCTGCGTTTTGCATGGGCACAAAAGCCCATTCATTTGAATGGACTCCCGTGCCCATGACATGAAGGGAAGTCCCTGCACTTCTTTGGAAAATGCTGCCCGCACGGGAACCTCAGTTTCCAGTTCGGTTGCGGTTTCCACTCTAGGCGGCGTGCCATTAGAACTAATGACACCCGCCTGCAGGTCCGCATTTCTCTGTGCGGCTGCATGGATTTTCGTGCGTATCTGCAGCGGCATCACCCGAACAGATGTGAACCTCGGGCAGCACAGTGGCTAAATGGTTAGCACTTCCGCCTGGCAGTACTATGGTCGTTGGTTCAAATCCCAGCCATGGCACCACCTGCCTGGAGTTTGCATGTTCTCCCTGTGCCGGTTTCCTCCGGATACTCCAGTTTCCGCCCACACTCCAAAGACATGCTGGTAGGTTAATTGGATCCTGTCTAAATTGGCCCTAGTATATGCATATGAATTAAGGACTTTAGATTGTACGCCCCTTAAGGGTTAGGGACTGATGTGAATGAACACACATAAGCGCTGCGTAAATTGACGGCGTTATATAAGTACCTGAAAAAAATAAACTAGGGTAAAAACATCCTTTCAAAAAAAAAAAAAAAAAAACGCTCTGGGTGAAAAGGCAGAGCTGTGAACCTGTCCCATAGGAAATCATGGTAAAGGACTGCTGTGTGTTTCTGCAAAATGGAGACCGCAAAGGTGTGACCCCCAGGACACAAAATGTGCGCAGAGACCGGGACAGGGTCCACACTTCCGGAAGTTCGGATCTCACCGCGAACAGCCAACGACCAATAGCCTGGCAGTCTACATGATAGCCACCAATCGTCTCTTGCTTTGGGGCGGGAGCTTGCAGACAGCCAATACGTCACACGCTTTGCGACCAATGGATGTGTAGAAAGGCGAACGTTAGGCCAATCACAGGGCTGGTCAGTCTCGCCTGAAGATGGCGGGACGTACGGAGCTGCGGCAGGCTGAGGAAGTGTATGAACGGTTACAGGTGAGGGGCGGACAGTGCAATGTAGGGCTCGGGAGGCGGCATGGTGGTCTGAGTGTATACAGGAGGGAACAAATACAGAGATACACTGAAAACATAGCCTTGTGACTGTAGTGACCCATGGCAGCCAGTTACTATAGTGACGCACAGGAAATATAGCAACCAGTGCGCTAAGTGATGTATGGTAACTATGGCAACCAGTGAATAATGACGTACTATTACCATGGCAACGAGAACATTGAATTCTTACTATAGCGATGTGCAGCAACCATGCCAACATGCACAATAACTATTGATTTCAGTCGTGCACTGTAACTATGGCGGTCAGCACACTGAATGTGTGTATTTATGTATGTATGTATGTATATATATATATATATATATGTGTGTGTGTGTATTTATGTATGTATGTATATGTATATATATGTGTGTATTTATGTATGTATGTATATGTATATATATATGTGTGTATTTATGTATGTGTGTGTGTATATATATATATATGTGTGTGTGTGTGTGTATTTATGTATGTGTATATATGTGTGTGTGTGTATTTATGTGTGTGTATATATATATAGAGAGAGAGACAGACAAAAATGTTAGAATTGTGTCGATGTCCAAATATTTATGGACCTAACTGTATATATACATACACACACACACGTGTGTGTTTGTGTGTGTATGTATATATATGTATGTGTATATATATATATATATATATATATATTTATATACTCACCCACATATATACGTGTGTGTATGTATATATATATGTGTGTGTGTGTGTGTGTATATATATATATATATATATATATATATATATATATATATATATATATATATATATATATATATATATATATACATACACACACGTACATAAATACACACACATATATATGTGTGTTTATGAATACATGTATATGTATGTTTATGTATACATTTATATGTATATATATATACACACAGACATACAGGTGAAACTCAAAAAATTAGAATATCGTGCAAAAGTTCATTTATTTCAGTAATGCAACTTAAAAGGTGAAACTAATATATGAGATAGACTCATTACATGCAAAGCAAGATAGTTCAAGCCGTGATTTGTCATAATTGTGATGATTATGGCTTACAGCTCATGAAAACCCCAAATCCATAATCTCAGAAAATGAGAATATTGTGAAAAGGTGCAATATTCTCGGCTCAAAGTGTCCCACTCTAATCAGCTAATTAACCCATAACACATGCAAAGGGTTCCTGAGCCTTTAAATGGTCTCTCAGTCTGGTTCAGTAGGAATCACAATCATGGGAAAGACTGCTGACCTGACAGTTGTGCAGAAAACCATCATTGACACCCTCCATAAGGAGGGAAAGCCTCAAAGAAGTTGGATGTTCCCAAAGTGCTGTATCAAAGCACATTAATAGAAAGTTATGTGGAAGGGAAAAGTGTGGAAGAAAAAGGTGCACAAGCAGCAGGGATGACCGCAGCCTGGAGAGGATTGTCAGGAAAAGGCCATTTAAAAGTGTTGGGGACTTTCACAAGGAGTGGACTGAGGCTGGAGTCAGTGCATCAAGAGCCACCACACACAGACGGATCCTGGACATGGGCTTCAAATGTCGTATTCCTCTTGTCAAGCCGCTCCTGAACAACAAACAACATCAGAAGCGTCTTACCTGGGCTAAAGAAAAACAGACCTGGTCTGTTGCTCAGTGGTCCAAAGTCCTCTTTTCTGATGAGAGCAACTTTTGCATCTCATTTGGAAACCAAGGACCCAGAGTATGGAGGAAGAATGGAGAGGCACACACTGCAAGATGCTTGAAGTCCAGTGTGAAGTTTCCACAGTGTGTTGATTTGGGGAGCCATGTCATCTGCTGGTGTTGGTCCACTGTGCTTCATTAAGTCCAGGGTCAACGCAGCCGTCTACCAGGAGATTTTGGAGCACTTCATGCTTCCTTCCGCAGATGAGCTTTATGGGGATGCTGACTTCATTTTCCAGCAGGACTTGGCACCTCCCCACACTGCCAAAAGCACCAAAACCTGGTTCAATGACCGTGGGATTTCTGTGCTTGATTGGCCAGCAAACTCGCCTGACCTGAACCCCATAGAGAATCTATGGGGCATTGCCAAGAGAAAGATGAGAGACATGAGACCGAACAATGCAGAAGAGCTGAAGGCCGCTATTGAAGCATCCTGGTCTTCCATAACACCTCAGCAGTGCCACAGGCTGATAGCTTCCATGCCACGCCGCATTGAGGCAGTAATTGCTGCAAAAGGGGCCCAAACCAAGTACTGAGTACATATGCATGCTTATACTTTTCAGAGGTCCAATATTGTTCTATGTACAATCCTTGTTTTATTGATTGCATGTAATATTCTAATTTTCTGAGATTGTGGATTTGGGGTTTTCATGAGCTGTAAGCCATAATCATCACAATTATGACAAATCACAGCTTGAACTATCTTGCTTTGCATGTAATGAGTCTATCTCATATATCAGTTTCACCTTTTAAGTTGCATTACTGAAATAAATGATCTTTTGCACGATATTCTAAATTTTCGAGTTTCACTTGTATATATATTTGTGTGTGTATGTGTGTGTATGTATGTATGTATGTGTGTATATATATATATATATATATATATATATATATATATATATATATATATATATATATATATATACATACACACACACACACACACATACACATACACAGGGGTGTGGAAATTTTTGAAAAAACTAGTCCAGGGGCTAAATCGGTGCGGAGAGAGGGGAGATACCTTGCAGTGTAATGAGCACCGATTGGCTTCTCCTCAGCAAAGGGGAGTGTCCGGCTTATCCTTTATTCCTTTTGCTGCTAGAGCCATTTTTGCATTTCTTTTGTCCAAGATTCAAAAAATCATTGTAGGCCTGAAGATTACATAAACCCCCTAAATATGATATATTTTCTGAAATCAGAGGCCCTAGAGAATAAAAGTGGTAGTTTACATTTTTTATGTCACATGATATTACCGCAAAATTTCTGTAAAAATACAAGTTCATTTTAGGGTACAAAAAAGCAATAAATTACCCTATTTTTTTGTAAAATATAAAAAATGAGGTTGCATCCAGTGAATAGTTATCCAACATGCCAAACCTTAAATTTGCGTGCGCTTGTGGAATGTCGATGAATTTCAGTACCTTAAATTTTCTGTAGGTGACGCATTTAAAGCCCCTCATAGGTCATTAGTTTAGTGTTGTGGCGGTCTGGTGTTAGAATTAATGCTTTCATTTTGGCGTGTGTGGTGATATGTAACGTGTATCGCAGTCTACGTTTATATGCGTAGGCACCACAGCGTGTACTTCTATGTTTGTATGTAACGTATATGGGGGGGCTCTTTTTTTGGATGGGGGGATGTTATGTGCTTAGGTGTAACTTTCATTTTTTACAATGTAAAAAAGAAAGAAATATATATATATATATATACTGTGTGTGTATTATTATTATTATATATATACATTTTTTTTGTTTTGTTTATATCACAAGGGACAAAGTCCATTATGTGATGACATTAGGTGATAAGTTCTCTTTATTGAGGCATTCAAGGTCTAACAGACCTTGCTTGTCTCCCCTGTACTACACTGAATGTAAAGCAGTGCACATCGCACCGCATTACATTTAGTGAATCTCTCAACAGGGACCTGGAAATGACATCATAATGTCGCTTCTGGGTCAGGACAAGAAGGGAAGGGGAGTGGACGTATCCGCTCTCCTCCCTCCACTCTCTCTGACAGTGGTGAGCCAGGCCCGCAGATGGGCAAGCGTAGCCCGGGAGATTCACACAAGGTGGCGGAGAGGCTGGCACTGTGTGGACGCAATCGGCGGCAGCACTGCTACCACCTGACAGATGATCCCTGCTGCTTGCCTGCAGCAGGGCTAAAGGTAGAAAAAGACTACCTGCCTGGCGCCCAGAACTACATGTCCCAGGCGTCAAGCGATAGGAATTCAATATCCATGATAGATATAGATAGGTGTATATATCTCTGTGATTTGCCACCCTGTAGCAGTACTTCTACTATAGGGCAGCGGGCAAGCGGTTAAATTATTGACCCCTTGCCTACTGGGCACTTTTACCCCCTTTCTGCCCAGGACAATTTTCAGCTTTCAGCGCTGTCGCTCTTTGAATGGCAAGTGCGCGGTCATGCAACACTGTACTCAAACTAAATTCTTATACTTTTTTTGAGAGAGAGCTTTCTTTTGGTGGTATTTAATCACTACTGGGGATTTTTATTTTTTGCTAAACAATCTAAAAGCGAGACAAAGATCAATCATTTCACAGCTTTTTCCACCTTTTTAACGGGACCTATTAACTGTACGACTCAGTTGAACAGGCCTTAGTTCCAGCTGAAGAAAAACAGCCCCAACACATGATGCTGCCACCACCATGCTTCACTGTGGGTATGGTGTTCTTTTGGTGATGGGCAGTGTTGTTTTTGCGCCAAACATATCTTTTGGAATTCTAGCCAAAAATTTCAACTTTGGTTTCATCAGACCAGAATACATTCTCCCACATGCTTTTGGGAGAATTCAGATGTATTTTTGCAAAGTTTAGCCAGGCTTGGACGTTTTTCTTCATAAGAAAAGGCTTCCGTGTTGCCACTCTACTCCATAGTCCAGACATATGAAGAATACGGGAGATTGTTGTCACATGTACCACACAGCCAGTGCTTGCCAGATATTCCTGCAGCTCCTTTAATGTTGCTGTAGGCCTCTTGGCAGCCTCCCAGACCAGTTTTGTTCTCATCTTTTCATCAATTTTGGAGGGACGTCTAGTTCTTGGTAATGTCACTGTTGGGCCATATTTCCTCTACTTGATGACTGTCTTCACCATGTTCCATGGTATATCTAATGCCTTGGAAATTCTTTTGTACCCTTCTCCTGGCTGATACCTTTTAACAGTGAGATCCCTCTGATGCTTTAGAAACTCTCTGTGGACCATTGCTTTTGCTGTAAGATACGACTAAGAAAATACCTACTAGAACAGCTGAACTTTATTTGGGGTTAATCAGAGGCACTTTAAATGATGACAGGTGTGTACTGACTCCTATTTAACAAGATTCTGAATGTGATTGCTTAATTCTGAACACAGCTACATCCCCAGTTTTAAGAGGGTGTGCACACTTATGCAACCGCTTCTTTTAGTTTTGTATGTTTACTCCCCCCCAAAAGATTTCAGTTTGTTTTTCAATTGAGTTGTACAGTTTATAGGTCACATTAAAGGTGGAAAAAGTTCTGAAATGATTTATCTTTGTCTCATGTTTTTACATCACAGAAACCTGACATTTTAACAGGGAAGTGTAGACTTTATATAATACATCTTTTGCTATATACAGTGGATCTAAAAAGTAATATGTAAATGCTGTAAAACCTTTTAGAAAGTTAGTAAAAAGATAAAATGTACATTTCCTGTGTGTTCCTCATATGGACCATCAGGACTGTCCTCCTAAATAGGAGAAACTTGGAACTTATGCTGGGAAGAGGATTGAGTTTAGTTCCTTCAGTGCCAGGAGATAAATAACTGCTGCTCTGTATTTATGTCATCAGTAGAGATTACAAACTGCTAGAATCTGATATCGTCTGTGTAAATCGGCTACAGTGCTCTAGACTGAGAAGGATGATATCCAGTATCCCTCTAGATCTTTATTCTGCTACTCACAATTGGCTGCAATCTAATGGGATGGACCAGTGGGCAGGATGTGGTTGAATTCATTCCAGTTTGATATCCAATGACTACACAAGTGCAGGGCAGCAGCATTGAAATTGTCATTTTGATCTCCTGGCACTGTGTGCGAAGTAGGTGTCTTCCATCTTCCTTGAGATGCATCTCAGAATACAGCCACTGCTTTTTTTTTTAAATGAGAGAAAGGAATGCAAATCACAGATCAGAGGAAGGTTTCATTACAGATGACTTCCCTTTCAATTGCTGTAAGGCCTTTTTCACATGAATGGCAGACTTGACCACCCTCTGATAGAAGGCAATCTGGATAGATGGAGAGGGATTAAACCCCTGACAGATTCTTTTTGCTGTCTGCGCCTGTTAAGGAGATTCACCCTATCTATCATAGTTTAATGTTATCACTAAGTGATTGTGCACGAAAATCCCACATTTTGGGTTGTCACCAGAACAAGATTAGAGGGGAAATCTTCCACTGGGGACACTAGTTCTGGTGACACCCTGGGATTCCCTCACTTTGGAGGGATTTCCTCTCACTTCCTGTTTTAGCTATGGGACAGGAAATTTCCCCAATGAGGACACAGATGAAAGAAAACAGCCTGATAGGAGCTATAACCCTCCCTTACGCTATCCAAAATGGGGAAAAAATAGCCCTTCTACTTTAGCTTGAACAACTATGCAAAAACCGCCACGGCCGCACACAGCTGTGACATAGTCCACTATGCAGTGCTGCAGTGTGAACTCGCCCCTCTGGCCACCATATATATTTAAAGGTGGGTAGTCGGGGTGATCAACTGCTTGTTTTTACTGCTCCTCCGCCGCCGGCGTGAACAAAGCCTAAGTGATGACCAAACCGCCGAGCACTAAACTATTTATTCTTTCTTCTAGAAGCTGTCCTGCCTGCCTTTGAAGGGCATGTATGTATCCGGCTCACAGAATATACACGAACTATTATGTACCCCCTCTGTCATTCGCCTTGGCGTCTTGGAATGGCTCTGCACAAGGTGAGTTTCATTAAAATTCTTTCAATTTACAGTGCTGTGAAAATGTATTTGCCCCCTTCCTGACTTTTTTTTTTTTTCTTTCATGTTTGTCACACTTACTTTAAATGATTTAGATTATCAAAACAAATTTTAATGGTATGCAAAGATACCCCTAGTAAACACAAAATGCAGTTTTTAAATGACGATTTCATTTATTAAGGGAAAAAAGCCATCCAAACGTTCCTGACCCTATGTGATAAAGGAATTACCCCCCAATTGTTAAACCATTGTTCCTCACAGTTCACTGTGATTAACCACATACATGCATTCTGTTCGTGAAAGTAAAAAAAAAACCCACATCTGTGCAGCATCACCCCCAACCCCCCTAATACTCACCTAAGCCCCTTCTCGATTCAGCAATGTGCACTGGAGTCTCAGCTATCCTGGGACTCCCCCTCCTCATCGTCTGAGACAGCAGCTGGAGCTATTGGCTCCTGCTGCTGTCAAACACAGCCAGTGAGCCAATGAAAAGCGAGAGGGGGCGGTGCAGAGTTGCGGCTCCATGTGTGAATGGACACACAAAGCAGTAGCTGGGGAGTGCGCATGCTCGGGTGCCCACATAGCAAGCTAAAAGCAAGATAAAGAATGACTTTGCTATAAGCAAGCATTTACCTGAATGAAATTGATTCATTCAGTGTTTTGTTTTTTTTTTTTTGTTTTTTGTTTTTTTTGTGCTTCTCTGTGATTTGGCCGTGTCTAATGGCATCTCACAGCTGGGCTGTGATTGGCCCAGCTTGTGCATGTGACTGCTGTGACCATTCACAGCTAGACACACTTGTATACAATGGATGGCATGAAAGGAAGCTATCCATTGTATAGAACTGTCATGTGACCTGCTTTGATTGGTCAAAGCAGGTCACATGTTACTGGCAATGGGGCCGGTACACTGATCTGTCATAGTCCGTGTCCGAGGTACACGGCCAGTGACAGATCGCGCCGCATCACGGCCCTGCGGGCATGCGCAATGCGCGTTCCTGAATGGACGCCATATGGCATCCACCTGGCGGGACGAACTGTTTACCCGTCGCCATCTGGCTATAGGCCGGGCTGCAACTGGTTAAACAAGGCCATTTGTCCTGGAAAACCCTCCAATTCTACAAAGAAGAGTGGGCCTCTACAGCGTTGTGAAAGACTCATTGCCAGTTATCGCAAACGCTTGGTTTCAGTTGTTGCTGCCAAGTGGGGTGGGCACAACCAGTTATTAGGTTTAGGGGGCAGTTACTTTTTCACATAGGGCATGGTGGTTTTGGACATCTTTTTACCCTTCATAAAGGAAATCGGCGTTTGAAAACTGCACTTTGTATTTACTCGGGTTATCTTTGTGTAATATTTTAAATTTGTTTGAAGATCTGAATCATTTAGGTGTGACAAATATACTTTTTCACGGTACTATAAATGGGTACATGTAAATGCACGTAAGATATTAAGGGAAGATTGTTGTTGAAATGAATAGACTTGTGACAGGGTCACTTTAAAGGGAGGCCATCAGGATTGATGATAGAAGAGCTGTCATTGCTCACATGTTTATAAAAGCAGACCAAGGTATACTTGTCAAACTGTCATTAGCATAGTAAAGCAGACACCTTTACATCGTCAACGTCTTCTGAAATCCTGGAACCCGGTTCACCCAGTTATGCAAATACTGAATACAGTTCCTGAAGTGAAGGTCTGATCCAGCTCCTGCTTTGCTTCACTGTTTGTACATCACTGTAATAGCTGCTCGCACAGAGCAATGCCAAGTGAAGGGAGGAATGAATCCAGCTCAACTGAATTGAAGCTCCCGTTTTTGTATCATGTCAGGTGAAATGAAGACACCCAAATGGCATGGACAGGCTGTACAGTAGATGATATTTGGGTGTTTAAAAATGTAATGCAATTAAGTCTCCCATCAAAATGATAGGTCAGCGGGGACTTGCAGTTGGAGGAGCAGCGCTATCAGGAAGGGTCAGGCTGCAGAATAATGATTCTACTGGTCCAGACAGATCATGTGGTGCCTGCATGGAGCCTGCTAGTTCTGTCTAAAAACATAATATATTGCAGATTACCAGTCTTTAGATTTGGTGCCTGCATTAGTTTTCCTTTTATTTTAAATTTTTTTTAGGCAAAACATTTTCAGCAAGAAAAAAAAACACCTGTTGATCCTGCCAGAAATGTTGTATCATGGCCTGGCCAGAAGACAAAAAGGGGTTTATTTACTAAAGTCGGAGAGTACAGAATCAGGCTCTCTTCTGCATCAACACCAGAGAGAATCCGCTTCTAACTTCAGCTTGTTCAATTAAGCTTTGGCAATAAAATCTGGAAGCTGATTGGTTTCTATGCAGAAGTGAGCCTGATTTTGCACACTCAAGCTTCAGTAAATAAACCCCAAAGTGTCATCTTTCTTCTGTACACTATTAATCCCATCTCTCCCCATATAGAAATGAAAAAAGAAAGACACATCTGAAGTTCAGCCTGTGTGACCACTATGGCTGCCCCAATAGACACAGTGTACAGTGTAGCCACCCAGGGACAGGAAGTGTTTATATACAGGAATACCAGATTGAAAAAAATGTTTTAAAAAGCAGAAAACGAATGCAGCCTCCACACCTAAGTAACTTGCAATAAACTACATTTTTGTTTTTTTAGTTTACAGACAGGATTACTATGATATATATTCACTTGTATGGTTGTCATGAAATATTTCAGACTGTTTATGTCCCAATCAAAATTGGAATATTTTCTTTTGTTGTTTTTTTTTTTCTCTTTATAAGGGTTTACCCTCCACTTCAAGAGCAGTTCTCCACTTTAAAAGAATTTGAAGGAGAAATTAAAATAAAAGGTATGTGTTCTACTGGTGAAGTGTATTTTCTATTACTGCCTGCAAGTATGGTTGCATGCTTGGTGGTGAGGAGGCAGCAAGGGACTGACATCTCACTATTGAGGAAGCCATTGCATAGGGAATAGAAATCGGTCTCTGCACAGTCCTTACTCTAGTGAGTTGATGGCAGCGACAAGATCGCACACAGGACCATACCCTTAGGGTTACAGAGAATGCAAAGGTGGCCATAGACGGATCAACATTTGGCTGGTTCAGTAGGGACCTGCCGAATTTCAATCTGTGTGGCTTCTGCAGTTGAATAGAAGTTGATCTATCAATTGATTTCTGCTCAGCCACCCTGTTGGATAAAAGCCGCTCAATCAATGTCTGCAGTGCTTTTTTGCGTATTCTGGCAGTGGAGGAATCTCTCTGCTTTCAGAATACAATAGTGAAAAAAGGAGAATTCCCCCATCTACCTTGTACAGTTGTGTCCAAAATTATTCAACCCCCAATGCTGTAAAGGGGTTTAGGGACTATAGTGTACATTTGGAATTGTATTCAGAATCAAATCCTACAAGGACGTTGTAACTACCCAAATGCAACTAAAATGACATCAATTGTTTATGTAATACAGTAGTAAATGGTTCTTATGTGGTTTCTTCATTGCCACAATTATTCAACCCCTTAAAGACTACCACTCTGAAGAACAGAGGTTCATACAGGTGCTTTCCATCAGGTATTGAAAACACCTGTGGATGTCACCGAGCAGCAATCAAGCATAATAAGCACCAATTAGGCAGCTTTAAAATGACTGTGATACTCAGCTCCTTCTAGACATTTACTGGTGTGGTTACAAACATGGTGAAGGCAAGAGAATGGTCCAGGAAGACAAGAGAAGAGGTGATTTCTCTTCACAGGAAGGGCAATGGCTATAAGAAGATTGCAAAGATGTTAAACATACCAAGAGACACCTTAGGAAGCATCATTCGCAAATTCAAGGCAAAGGGCACTGTTGAAACGCTACCTGGTCGTGGCAGAAAGAAGATGCTGACTTCGACTGCTGTGCGCTACCTGAAGCGTAGAGTGGAGAGAAGTCCCCGTGTGACTGCTGAGGAACTGAGAAAAGATTTGTCAGATGTGGGTACAGAAGTTTCAGCCCAGACAATAAGACGCACACTGCGTAATGAAGGCCTCCGTGCCAGAACTCCCAGGCGTACCCCCTTGCTGTCTCCAAAGAATAAGAAGAGTCGACTGCAGTATGCCAAAAGCCATGTGGACAAACCACAAAAGTTGTGGGATAGTGTTCTGTGGACTGATGAAACAAAATTAGAACTGTTTGGGCCCATGGATCAACGCTATGTTTGGAGGAGGAAGAACAAGGCCTATGATGAAAAGAACACCTTGCCTACTGTGAAGCATGGTGGAGGGTCAATCATGCTTTGGGGCTGTTTTGCTTCTGCAGGTACAGGGAAGCTTCAGCGTGTGCAAGGTACCATGAATTCTCTTCAGTACCAGGAGATATTGGATGGAAACGTGATGCAGTCCGTCACACACCTGAGGCTTGGGAGACGTTGGACCTTTCAACAGGACAATGATCCCAAGCATACCTCCAAGTCCACTAGAGCATGGTTGCAGAGGAAAGGCTGGAACATTTTGGAGTGGCCATCGCAGTCACCAGACTTAAATCCGATTGAGAACCTCTGGTGGGACTTAAAGAAAGCAGTTGCAGTGCGCAAGCCTAAGAATGTGACTGAACTGGAGGCCTTTGCCCATGAAGAATGGGCGAAGATACCCGTAGATCGCTGCAAGACACTTGTGTCAAGCTATGCTTCACGTTTAAAAGCTGTTATAACTGTAAAAGGATGCTGTACTAAGTACTAAGATTGAATGTCACTTGGGGGTTGAATAAAACTGATAATGCTGTGAGCACAGAAAAGACATTTGTGGTTATTTCATTATAACTGTTATGTTATATTTGTCTGACCTACAAGTGCCTCTTTAATGTAAATGTAAGCAAGATGACTGAATGATCAAAAGCAATGTCAAACTGGCCAAAACACTCAATTTCAGTGGGGGTTGAATAATTTTGGACACAACTGTATGTGTGGATGTGGGAATCTGTTCAGTTTTTTTTTTTTTGGTCAGCCTATTGGCTGAAGGAATAAACTGATCAATGTATGGCCAGCTTTAGTGTGAGAAGGGCTTTACAGTAAGACTTAAAGCAATTCTAAAGATTTTTTTTTTTTTTTAAGTAACAAACATGTTCTACTTACCTACTGGTGTGCAGTGGTTTTGTACAGAGCAGCCTGCATCCTCCACTTCTCAGGACCCTGCAGGCTCTCCTGGCCCCTCCCTCCTGTCGGGTGCCTCCGCATCAAGGAGCTTGCTATGGGGGCACCTGCTGCTCCGTGTGTCCATTCACACACGGAGCCACGGCTTGGCCCTACCCCTTCTGCCTCCTCATTGGCTGACTAGCTGTGATTGACAGCATCCGGAGCCAGTGGCTCCTGCTTGCTGTCTTGGGCTCGGCTGTCAAGGGTCTCTGCCTCCTCATTGGCTGTCGTTCATATCGCTGGATCGCGATGGGGCTCAGGTAAGTATTGAGGGGGCTGGGGGGCACTGCTGCACACAGAAGATTTTTTTACCTTCATGCATAGAATGCATAAAGGTAAAAAACCTTCACCCTTTACAACCCCTTAAAAATACTACCCAGAGGGCTGCTTGTTCTGAAACAGATGTAATGTCTTTTAGACAATTGCTTATTATGTCTGAACACAAGATCACCTTAAATTGGTCCTTTCACCTCAGTAAAGGTCTGCTTATTGTTTGTAGCCTCTTTCTTTAATCACTTGAGCGTTGGTAGGTTGTACCCCCTTCACGACCAGGCCATTTTTTGCTATTCAGCACTGCGCTGTTTTACCTGGTAATTGCTTGCTCATGCAATGCTGTAGCAAAACAAAAACATATGTTTTGTGTGTGTGTGTGTGTGTGTGTGTGTGTGTGTGTATATATATATATATATATATATATATATATATATATATATATATATATATATATATATATATATATATATGAAAAAAGATTGAAAGTAAAAAAAAAAACAACAATTTTACCTTCTCCTCTAAAACACATCCAATAATAATAAAAAAAAAAATTAAACATTTCTTATTACATTTTAGGCCAAAATGTATTCTGCTACATTTTTTGTTGAAAAAAAATCCCAATAAGTATATATAGATTGGTTTGTGCGAGTTATAGCAGGGATGTTCAATTTATATCACCCGACTCCCAGGACATGCAGTTCCAGGTGGCGGGCAGGTAGTTTTTTTTAACCTTTAGACCTGCTGAGGGCAAGCAGCAGGGCTCATCTGCCGCCTAATTGCTTCCACACCGCCCACTACGATGCCAGTCTCCGTTTTTCTTTTTTTTTTTTTTTTTATACTAGTAATGGCGGTGATCAGCCACTTATAGTAGGACTGTTATAGTGTGATGAGCAATCTGACACTGGCTTCACCAGTAACACTACTACAGTGATCAATGCTAATCTTATCCACTGGGTTTTTACTGATACTGGCTGGGAAGGGGTTAACATTGAGGGGGCAATCAAAGGGTTAAATTTGTGCCTAACATTGTTTAGTGCACAGATGTCAAACTGTAGCTCTTCAGCTGTTGAGGAACTACAAGTCCAATCACGCCTCTGAAAGTTACAAGCATGACTCCCAAAGGCAGCCTTGCAATGCCTCATGAGATTAGTAGTTCCGCAGCAGCTGGAGGGCCACAGTTTGGTACGTTGCTTAGAAAAACCATCACACATAGATCAGGGGTGTCAGTTTTTACTCCCTGTTTTGCAGGTAGAAAAAAAACAGCATGTCGCTGCTGTCTGTAGAGAGTCCTTTGTCATTTGCTAAGCCGATCAGGGGGTTCCAGCCATAAATCATTGGCTGGGACCTGCTGATTGGCACGTGCTGTAGTAAATGACAGCACACCCAGGGCAGTGGCGTGTGCCCCCTACCCAGAAGAACAGGATACCGTACATGTACATGATTTTGTGCAGCGGGGCCACTCTGCGGTAGGCGGTCTGGAACCGGTTAAACAAACCTGTGGGGCGGGATAAATAGTTAGATAATATCCTTTCAACAAGATCCCTCGGAACGCTGAGTAGCCCATATCTCACGGTAAGATGCTGCGCAAGATCATCTCATGAGATTTGGACTACTTGGCATTCTCTGAGATCTGGCCGAAAGGAGGATGACGCCGCCTAGTCTAAGTTGTGTGTTGTTGTTTTTTTGTGTTGTGGTAACTGAAAGCAGCTCGGATTTATTAGGCAGCTAGGGAACATGTTGATATTTTTTTTTTTCTACTTTACACATCAACTTCAGGGACAAGTGTTCAGCCCTGTACACACAGGCCGAAATCAGGCAGTACAGTAGATACCGGCCGACATTCGGCCCGTGTGTACAAGTCCTTGTCCGACAGAAGCTGATCTCATGGCTGGCTTCTGTTGAATGAGCATGCCGGAAAACCTGCAGCTGATTGGCAGCCGATCAATGCTGTTTGCCAATAGCTGCTAGCGCTGACTGTTGTGCTGTGGCGGGACAGTGGTTCCTCTGTCGGAACACATTAGCTCAGCAGGAAGATCGCTGTACTAACATCTTGTAGTTTATACAGCAACCTCCTGATGAGCTGCGTTGAATGGTGACAAAAACTAGGTGTGTGTACCAGGCATAAAGATTTGAGGAACTTTGAGAAGGGCCAAATTGTAATGGGTAGACAAGTGAGTCAGAGCGACTCCAAAACGGCAGCATTTGTGGGATGTTCCTGGGCTGCAGTGGTCAGGATCGACCGAAAGCGGTTCCAAGGAAGGAAAACTGGTGACAGGGTCACGGACGACCAAGTTATAGTTTAATGATGGATGATGGGGAGCAAAGTTTGGTCCGTATTGTCCACTCCAATAGAAGAGCTACTGGAGCTCCGATTGCGGAAAAAGTTAATGCTGGTTCTGGTAGAAAAGTGTTAGAATGCACAGATCATTGCAGTTTGTTTGGTCTGCTGCTACACAGCACCATACACGTCAGGGTGCCTTTGATGACCCGTGTCCACAGCCAAAAGTGCCTACAATAGGCAGGTGAGCATCAGACCTGGACCACGGAGCAATGGAAGAAGTCCTTGTCTGATGAATCACGTGTCCTCTTACATCATGCGGATGACCGGGTGTGTGTGTCTCTAACCTGGGGAAGAGTTGGCACCAGCATGCACTATGGGAAGAAGGCAAGTTGGCGAAGACAGTGATCTTCTACTGTCAGTTTGGTGCCAGATACCACAGCATACCTTCGAAGGCTAGTGGAGTCCATGCCTGGATGGGTCAGGGCTGTTTTGGCAGCAAAAGGGGGGCCTACTCAATAATAGTTTTGTGGTTATGTTCTGGTGGATGGTCATAATATGGCTGATTGGTGTATATTGTCTGTGGTGTGTTTGTTTTTTTTTGTTTTGTTTTGTTTGTTTTTTCTTGTGAGCTGCTGTAGAGACTTACATTCGTGTTGACTGACTGTTTTGTGAGGTCTTAAGCTTATCTTATAGTCTAATCTTAGCTCTATATAATTATATTTGGTGACTTTCTGCTTTAAATGTATAACCCAATGGTTCTGTAAAGTAAATATAAACGCACTGCAGCCCCCCAGCAGTTATGTGGTTTAAGAAGAAGAGGACAGAACACAACTGTACCACACATGCACACTTCATCAGTCAAGAAAAGGAAAGAGATCTATGCTGTACTAGAGCCTAACTGTCCTGGCAGCTGAGTATCCTTTCACGATGGCGGTCATTGACAGCTCACCTCGAGGCTGAATAGGCAAGGCATTACTACCATTGCTGTTGCTGACATCAATACTACTTGTCAGCATTACCAGGGAACACTCACAATGGAGGCAAGGCTTTGCCTGTAATAGTGGGTATCATGGGATTTGTTTTGAAGTCACTTGTGGGGACATGAGGCTAACTGTTAAATCTAAATTATGATTCGGCACTTATATTGATGGCAAGCTTGCAAAATATTTGGTTTTTATGATTAGTCATAATTAATATTAATATGTGTAAGTGGTCTTTGACAAATGGTAGTATTTACTATTCTTCAATTATAGCTGAGACCAAAAGATATACAAGTTAAGCTGAAATAGTATATACCAGTTGAAGGTTGAGTATATTATATTTAGGCATAGAAGTATTTGGTAGTTATGTCAAGGTTATTAGAAGTGACTTACTATTACATTACGTATTTTCTGTGTATATTTAGTATATGTTTCTAACATTGATACAGTTACGTCATTAGCTTATAATATTGGTACATCAGCATACATATGTTCCTGTCCATCAAACATCATATGTATAGCATCTTTACCTTATATGAAATGGCTTTGCTAAGCAGTAATACTTTCCATAGAAGGTATTCAGATCACTAACTATGACGTACATTTGCCTCTTAAAAGTGCATGAGACACAGACACTCGGGGGGCACACACTCTCTCTCATACACACAAGCAACATGACTCTTGCATACACACGTCTGAGAAGCTGCAACAGGTGCATACTGAGATCACTTCCAGCTACAATTTAGTCACATCCGGCTTCTCCTTCTTTACAAAGTCATTGAGAAGGACAGCATGGCAAGGACAGGACAGCCATGACAGATAATGGTGACTTTTTCTTTGAACTTTCGCTTGTCAGTTTTACAGTAGTTTTATCTACATGGAACTGTTCATAATACGCTTTGCATTGTTTATTTGACACCATTGTGTGATAGAATAAAATCACACTTCATCTTTTTATTTCAATGGCTCTTTCATTCATAATCGCCTCAAGACACTAGAAGAAGTATTATATGTGTCTAAAAATCCAACACTAACCAACAGAGAAGACTGGGGCATTATCAAAGATGGTTCTGGCTTCAGGCACAGACTGCTTTGTGTGGACTGCATTTTTTTTTTTATTGTAAATCTACATAGGATTTTGGGTTAACATTTTTGACAAGGGGGCACTCTTTAAGTCTGTGGAATAAATTCCCTCAGGAGCTAGTGCTGGCCAGCTCAGTAGATTGCTTTCAAAAAGTACTGGATTCCTTCATAAATACACATAATATAACTGGATCCTAATAGTGATAGGTAAAGTTGATCCAGGGAATATCCGATTGCCCCTTGGGGGGGATCAGGAAGGAATGTTGTTTTTTTTTTATTTTAATTTTTTCCCCAGTTGAGCAAATTGGATCATGCTTTATTAGGGTTTTTTGCCTTCCTCTGAATAAACTGTGGGAATAAGATGATGTATATGCAGGTTTTTTGTGTGTTTTTGTGTAGTTTTTTTTTTGTTATATTTTTCTATGTAGGTTGAACTGGATGGACTAGTGTCGTGTGTGTTTTTTTGGGTTTTTTTTTTTTGTTTTTCAACCCGATTAACTATTTTTGATTTTTATATACTGTCTAATAATTGCTATTGTAGGTGGGGTTAGTTCCGCTTTAATGCACTGAAAATTGCAAAGGAATGATAAGAAAAAAGATTCTAATAAAGTGTGGCAGTGGTAAGTTCAGGAACTGAAAGAGCGTGACCTGTGATGAGGAGTCTGGAAAGTCTTCCAGGTCTGGTATATTTAGTTAAATAGTACCTTATTTGCTGAGGTTAGGTGTGTTATTTCATTCTAAATATGAGAGGGGTGCTGGAAACAGAACTGTCTACAGGCCCTCTCTGCCTACGTCTGTATGTGAGCGGATACAAATCCTGTGACCTGACCCTCCCATGCTGATCATGCTGCATAATACATATGAGTCAATAGAGGAGGATAACCGTATGAAAAGCATATGTTTTGTTTTATGCTCCGGCCATGAGGATCATGCTGGCTGCCTGGCTATTTCTGCATTCCTTGCTCCCCAGATGCCAAAACATATCCATACCTAGACATTTTAATGAGGGCTGGGACTCCTGGTGTGCATACTTGTTCCCAGTGTAGCTGGGAAAATTATTATTATTATTATACAGGATTTATATAGCGCCAACAGTTTGCACAGAACTTTACAATATAACGGGAGACAATACAGCAATAATACAGTTCAATACAATACAGGAGGGCCCTGATCCTTGGAGCTTACAATCTAAGCTCCAGTTCTGAGACCTGAATCTGAGCATCAGCACCAACATTTCTCTCATTGCTATACCATACAATATTCTGACTCTTCTTTGTTCATAAGATATCTGCAAATGTTTTTGAAGAGTCCAGGCATCACTAAAGTCTTATCTCGCCCTAGCCTTGATGAAGTGGGTGTGTGCAAGCTCTTAAAATGCGTTGGCTTTTAAAAACAAATATATCCTTAACTACTTCCAGTCCGGACACTTTTACCCCCCTCCTGTACATGCCAATTTTCAGTGCTATCACACTTTGAATGACAATTGTGCGGTCATGCAACACTGTACCCATATGAATTTTTTAGCATTGTTTTGTGACAGATAGTTTTATTTTGGTGGTATTTATTCACCACTGGGATTTCTTTTTTGCTATGTAAATTAAAAAGTCCAAAAAATTTTGAAAAAGTGTTTTTCTTCTAACATTTTGCAAATAAATAGTATTTCATGATAAATCTTGGCCAAAATGTATTCCGTTATATTTTTAGTAAAAAAAATAATAACCCAAATTAGTTTTATAAGCAAAAATTTTAATTTGTAAACATTTTTTTTTAATTTTTTAAAAATTTTTTTATAATATTTAAAAAAATTTTTTTTTACATGCTGTCACCCTAACAGTACAGTGTCACCATGGTGACACTGTACTATTTGTTTGGGGTGAAGATTTTTTTTTTTTACACTGATTGCTTTTATACCCATAAAGGATGTAAAAGCAATCATTTCTCCTTCTCTCTGGCTGCATACTTGTAGCCATTGAGAACTACTGAGTGAGCTATGATTGATGGGATGTTGTGAATAGCCTTGTACCATGTGACCTCTGTGATCATTCCCAGATTTCACACGTAGTAAGCAATGATGTCACATCTTGTTTACTATTCTGCATGTGATCACTGATTGGCCAATCAGTGATCACAAGATTGGGACCTCGCACAGAGGTCCCGTCCAACAATCGGTGTTCCACTGTGTCTGGAGGACACAGCGGGCACCGGATTGCGGTGCTGCGCGCTCCCAGGGAGCGTTTATAAACAGCCACCCAACCCTGCACTGCCACCATCCGGCCGTTTATATACAACGGCCGAACGGGAGGTGGTTAATCATCCACTAAACTATTTTTTGTGGGTTTGCCTACCACTAGTGTGGTGACCTTGGTGCATTCTGTATATTTTAATATTTATTTGCTTTTGTTTTTTTTTAATGACAGGTTCTCTTTAAAGTGTTATACAGAAGGGGATGTGACTCTATAGTGATGGAAGCTTTCAGAAGGAGTTTTTTCCATTTTTGTTTGTTTTTTATTCTGTTCTCTTGGACAGTGGTCTCCAAACTGTGTCCCTTTTGCTTGCCTTTATTTGGTCCTTTAGTCTAAATTCCTCCCACTGACACTAGTGATGGGGCACTATTCCCCTCCCACTGACACCAGTGGTGGGGCACTATTCCCCTCTCACTGACACCAGTGGTGGGGCACTATTCCCCTCTCACTGACACCAGTGGTGGGGCACTATTCCCTTCCCACTGACACCAGTGGTGGAGCACTCTTCCCCTCCCCACGGACACCAGTGGTGGAGCACTATTCCCCTCCCCACGGACACCGGTGATGGGGCACTCTTCCCCTCCCCACTGACACCGGTGATGGGGCACTATTCCCCTCCCACTGACACCGGTGATGGGGCACTCTTCCCCTCCCACTGACACCGGTGGTGGGGCACTCTTCCCCTCCCCACGGACACCGGTGGTGGGGCACTCTTCCCCTCCCCACGGACACCGGTGGTGGGGCACTCTTCCCCTCCCCACGGACACCGGTGGTGGTGGGGCACACTTCCCCTCCCCACGGACACCGGTGGTGGTGGGGCACACTTCCCCTCCCCACGGACACCGGTGGTGGTGGGGCACACTTCCCCTCCCCACGGACACCGGTGGTGGTGGGGCACACTTCCCCTCCCCACGGACACCGGTGGTGGTGGGGCACACTTCCCCTCCCCACGGACACCGGTGGTGGTGGGGCACTCTTCCCCTCCCCACGGACACCGGTGGTGGTGGGGCACACTTCCCCTCCCCACGGACACCGGTGGTGGTGGGGCACACTTCCCCTCCCCACGGACACCGGTGGTGGTGGGGCACACTTCCCCTCCCCACGGACACCGGTGGTGGTGGGGCACACTTCCCCTCCCCACGGACACCGGTGGTGGTGGGGCACACTTCCCCTCCCCACGGACACCGGTGGTGGTGGGGCACACTTCCCCTCCCCACGGACACCGGTGGTGGTGGGGCACACTTCCCCTCCCCACGGACACCGGTGGTGGTGGGGCACACTTCCCCTCCCCACGGACACCGGTGGTGGTGGGGCACACTTCCCCTCCCCACGGACACCGGTGGTGGTGGGGCACTCTTCCCCTCCCCACGGACACCGGTGGTGGTGGGGCACTCTTCCCCTCCCCACGGACACCGGTGGTGGTGGGGCACTCTTCCCCTCCCCACGGACACCGGTGGTGGTGGGGCACTCTTCCCCTCCCCACGGACACCGGTGGTGGTGGGGCACACTTCCCCTCCCCACGGACACCGGTGGTGGTGGGGCACACTTCCCCTCCCCACTGACCATCAAGCTTAACGCATTGTTTACTCCCAATGGCTACAGATCAGCTCCCCTAAAATCTGAAGGACCATAAACTGACCCTTTGTTTAGCAAGTTTGGAGACCCCTGCCCTTGGAGATAAGTTACCAATCATGGAAATATCCGCTTCAGCAGACTTAAGCTGCCCATTCCTTTTTTTTTTTTTAAATACAATTTTCTTAATCAATTTCCATTAGATTTACCTTCAGCTATGTAGTACAAGGGCCTGCCGATTGCATGCAAATTGAAAGTGTTCAGGCTTGACCTCATATTACATGGTTTTGGTAAATGTAAGGGCCAGCTCACACCACAACAACGTAGTCTGGATGCATCTGGTGTGTTTTTGTTGCATTTTGCTGTGTTCCTTTGTGCAGAAAAAATGCAGCATGGACTGCATCTAGTGTGATTTGTATAATGTATGGGCAACTTAACAATTTATACACTTACCGCGATTAGTGAGGTGACTTTTCCTTCCAGCTGCAGTCCATATCAGATCAGACACAGAGTAAATCGAGGTCTTTCTTCCACAGAACCGTCCTGATGCAATCTGGTAAAGGGACTGTTATCTCATGTAGGCGGCATATTTGTTCCACCTCTACTTATGATGTCAGAGTGATGATTTCTCTCAACCATTCATCTATGAAGAAAGTGAGACGCGTTCAGGGAGTTTTCTCTATGAAGGCAATTTTATTTAACGTGAACCCTTACTTTGCCCAATCTGATGTCCTTCCATCCCTCCCTGCTGCTGATCGGTTGATTGCTCCCCGCTTGGAGACTCACCTGTTAGCTGCTGACCAGATCTTGTTTGGAAAGCTGGTCCCCAGATCTTAAATATTCTTTATTCCGGTTATGTGGTTGTTAAAAAAATAAATACATACACACTATGCTTCAGACTTTAAGAGGTCCAGACTGTAACCAGTGTCAATGAGAGTAAACCATGCCTCAGGTTTGGGGGTTGGTGGGAGGAATAGTGCCCCATCATTGGTGTCAGATGGAGGAATAGTGCCCCATCATTGGTGTCAGATGGAGGAATAGTGCCCCATCATTGGTGTCAGATGGAGGAATAGTGCCCCATCATTGGTGTCAGATGGAGGAATAGTGCCCCATCATTGGTGTCAGATGGAGGAATAGTGCCCCAGCATTGGTCTCAGTGGGAAGAATAGTGGCCAGTTGTTGGTGTCAGTGGAGGGAATAGTGGCCCGTTGTGTTGGTGTCAGTGGAAGGAAAGTTATGGTCAGTGGGAGGAATAGCACCTCATTGTTGGTATTAGTGGGAAGAATAGTGCTCTGTCATTGGTGTCAGTGGGAGGAATAGCGCTCCGTCATTGGTGTCAGTGGGAGGAATAGCGCTCTGCCATTGGTGTCAGTGGGAGGAATAGCGCTCCGTCATTGGTGTCAGTGGGAGGAATAGTGCCCCATCGTTGGCATCAGTGGGAGGAATAGTGCCCCATCATTGGTGTCATTGGGAGGAATAGTGCTCAGTCATTGGGGACAGTGGGAGGAATAGTGCCCCATCATTGGTATTAGTGGGAAGAATAGTGCCCCATCATTGGTATTAGTGGGAAGAATAGTGCCCCATTATTGGTGTCAGTGGGAGAAATAGTGCCCCATCTTTGGCATCAGTGGGGGGAGTAGTGCCCCATCATTGGTATCAGTGGGAGGAATAGTACCTCATCATTGGTGTCAGTGGGAGGAATAGTACCTCATCATTGGTGTCAGTGGGAGGAATAGTACCTCATCATTGGTGTCAGTGGGAGGAATAGTGCCCCATCATTGGTATCAGTGGGAGGAATAGTGCCCCATCATTGGTATCAGTGGGAGGAATAGTGCCCCATCATTGGTGTCAGTGGGAGGAATAGTGCCCCATCATTGGTGTCAGTGGGAGGAGTAGTGCCCCATCATTGGTGTCAGTGGGGGGAGTAGTGCCCTGTCATTGGTGCTAGTGGGAGGAATAATGCTTCATTGTTTGGGTCAGTGGAAGGAACAGTGCCCTATCATTGTCAAGGAAGACATTGTACATATACAGTATGCATTTTAATTGCGTATTTAAGGGTCTAAAAGTGATACATTCAGCCAAACTGTTCTAGGATATATTACTGGATATGTCTCATACCAATACTGAATAAACTTGAATATCTAAAAAAAATTCTCTTCTTTGTATACTGTTTTTGGAATGTTGCAAAGTGTGCTGAATGAAATATTCTTTCTTTAATGACAGAAATGGCGAAACTTGGCTTTGAGCTGATGCTGTGTCAGGAAGGAGACGTTGATCTAATAAAGGTATTTGTTTTGTCATTTATTTTTATATTTCTAACCAAGAAACCAGACAAAGCTTTTTGCAGCGAGCATGGGATGGCTTATACACATGTCAGTTACATGTTTGTGGTCCCTTACTTCAAATTTCAACTATATTTATACCTGAGATCAAAATGTCATATCCTTTGGTGTGGTGGCCGCATTCATTTTCTTTTTTTCAGGTTAAGAACATTTTTAGCAAGTACAGAAAGTGCCTGTTCCTGCCAGAAATGCAATGTTCTTGTCATTTGCTGTGGGATGAACTGAAAACAATAATGTTCTGTTTTTTGTAAAATTTTCATATCCAATACAGCGTGCTGATAGGATTAACAAAGGCCCATATATTAGTAGTCCAGCCTCGTGATAACCAAGGTTCCTCTGTAGATATTCAAAATATTCTCTTCCAACGCCGTTCTGATTTCCCCTTTAAGTGAACTAAAGCTGTGGAAATGCTGCTGTCACCGGTTTTATCACTAACTGAAAAGAACTTGTGTCAATAGTGTAGCACTTCTCTCTTAAAGGCTAAGTTCACCTTTGGGAACATGCTGTTTTACACCTGTTTTACAATTATATTTAACTACTTCCCGTCCATAGGGTTGAAGTGGTAATGCCAAGATGATACCTGCAGGCACCATCCCAGGATCAAAATTTCCTGCCCACAATTCTCTTAACCATTTCCATACCGGGCACTTTTACCCCCTTCCTGCCCAGGCCAATTTTCAGGTTTCAGTGCTCACACTTTGGGTACAGTGTTGCATGACAGCGCAATTGTCATTCAAACAATTTGTTCACACGACTAGAGGTTTTTTTTTTTTTTGGTTGTATTTAATCACCACTGGGGTTTATTTTTTTTTTGTCTTTGCTAAATTAACAAAAGACCTAAAATTTTGAAAAAAACTAAACAAAAACATGTTTCTTTGTTTCTGTTCTAAAAGTTTGCAAATAAATACCGTATTTTTTGCTCCATAAGACACACCTGACCATAAGACGAACCTAGGTTTTAGAGGAGAAAAACAAGAAAAAAAAATATTCTGAACCAATGGACTGCAGACACAGTACAGGAGATGACCAGAGACTGCGGACATACTACAGGAGATGACCAGAGACTGCGGACATACTACAGGAGATGACCAGAGACTGCGGACACAGTACAGGGGATGACCAGAGACTGCGGACACAGTACAGGGGATGACCAGAGACTGCGGACACAGTACAGGGGATGACCAGAGACTGCGGACACAGTACAGGGGATGACCAGAGACTGCGGACACAGTACAGGGGATGACCAGAGACTGCGGACACAGTACAGGGGATGACCAGAGACTGCGGACACAGTACAGGGGATGACCAGAGACTGCGGACACAGTACAGGGGATGACCAGAGACTGCGGACACAGTACAGGGGATGACCAGAGACTGCGGACACAGTACAGGGGATGACCAGAGACTGCGGACACAGTACAGGGGATGACCAGAGACTGCGGACACAGTACAGGGGATGACCAGAGACTGCGGACACAGTACAGGGGATGACCAGAGACTGCGGACACAGTACAGGGGATGACCAGAGACTGCGGACACAGTACAGGGGATGACCAGAGACTGCGGACACAGTACAGGGGATGACCAGAGACTGCGGACACAGTACAGGGGATGACCAGAGACTGCGGACACAGTACAGGGGATGACCAGAGACTGCGGACACAGTACAGGGGATGACCAGAGACTGCGGACACAGTACAGGGGATGACCAGAGACTGCGGACACAGTACAGGGGATGACCAGAGACTGCGGACACAGTACAGGGGATGACCAGAGACTGCGGACACAGTACAGGGGATGACCAGAGACTGCGGACACAGTACAGGGGATGACCAGAGACTGCGGACACAGTACAGGGGATGACCAGAGACTGCGGACACAGTACAGGGGATGACCAGAGACTGCGGACACAGTACAGGGGATGACCAGAGACTGCGGACACAGTACAGGGGATGACCAGAGACTGCGGACACAGTACAGGGGATGACCAGAGACTGCGGACACAGTACAGGGGATGACCAGAGACTGCGGACACAGTACAGGGGATGACCAGAGACTGCGGACACAGTACAGGGGATGACCAGAGACTGCGGACACAGTACAGGGGATGACCAGAGACTGCGGACACAGTACAGGGGATGACCAGAGACTGCGGACACAGTACAGGGGATGACCAGAGACTGCGGACACAGTACAGGGGATGACCAGAGACTGCGGACACAGTACAGGGGATGACCAGAGACTGCGGACACAGTACAGGGGATGACCAGAGACTGCGGACACAGTACAGGGGATGACCAGAGACTGCGGACACAGTACAGGGGATGACCAGAGACTGCGGACACAGTACAGGGGATGACCAGAGACTGCGGACACAGTACAGGGGATGACCAGAGACTGCGGACACAGTACAGGGGATGACCAGAGACTGCGGACACAGTACAGGGGATGACCAGAGACTGCGGACACAGTACAGGGGATGACCAGAGACTGCGGACACAGTACAGGGGATGACCAGAGACTGCGGACACAGTACAGGGGATGACCAGAGACTGCGGACACAGTACAGGGGATGACCAGAGACTGCGGACACAGTACAGGGGATGACCAGAGACTGCGGACACAGTACAGGGGATGACCAGAGACTGCGGACACAGTACAGGGGATGACCAGAGACTGCGGACACAGTACAGGGGATGACCAGAGACTGCGGACACAGTACAGGGGATGACCAGAGACTGCGGACACAGTACAGGGGATGACCAGAGACTGCGGACACAGTACAGGGGATGACCAGAGACTGCGGACACAGTACAGGGGATGACCAGAGACTGCGGACACAGTACAGGGGATGACCAGAGACTGCGGACACAGTACAGGGGATGACCAGAGACTGCGGACACAGTACAGGGGATGACCAGAGACTGCGGACACAGTACAGGGGATGACCAGAGACTGCGGACACAGTACAGGGGATGACCAGAGACTGCGGACACAGTACAGGGGATGACCAGAGACTGCGGACACAGTACAGGGGATGACCAGAGACTGCGGACACAGTACAGGGGATGACCAGAGACTGCGGACACAGTACAGGGGATGACCAGAGACTGCGGACACAGTACAGGGGATGACCAGAGACTGCGGACACAGTACAGGGGATGACCAGAGACTGCGGACACAGTACAGGGGATGACCAGAGACTGCGGACACAGTACAGGGGATGACCAGAGACTGCGGACACAGTACAGGGGATGACCAGAGACTGCGGACACAGTACAGGGGATGACCAGAGACTGCGGACACAGTACAGGGGATGACCAGAGACTGCGGACACAGTACAGGGGATGACCAGAGACTGCGGACACAGTACAGGGGATGACCAGAGACTGCGGACACAGTACAGGGGATGACCAGAGACTGCGGACACAGTACAGGGGATGACCAGAGACTGCGGACACAGTACAGGGGATGACCAGAGACTGCGGACACAGTACAGGGGATGACCAGAGACTGCGGACACAGTACAGGGGATGACCAGAGACTGCGGACACAGTACAGGGGATGACCAGAGACTGCGGACACAGTACAGGGGATGACCAGAGACTGCGGACACAGTACAGGGGATGACCAGAGACTGCGGACACAGTACAGGGGATGACCAGAGACTGCGGACACAGTACAGGGGATGACCAGAGACTGCGGACACAGTACAGGGGATGACCAGAGACTGCGGACACAGTACAGGGGATGACCAGAGACTGCGGACACAGTACAGGGGATGACCAGAGACTGCGGACACAGTACAGGGGATGACCAGAGACTGCGGACACAGTACAGGGGATGACCAGAGACTGCGGACACAGTACAGGGGATGACCAGAGACTGCGGACACAGTACAGGGGATGACCAGAGACTGCGGACACAGTACAGGGGATGACCAGAGACTGCGGACACAGTACAGGGGATGACCAGAGACTGCGGACACAGTACAGGGGATGACCAGAGACTGCGGACACAGTACAGGGGATGACCAGAGACTGCGGACACAGTACAGGGGATGACCAGAGACTGCGGACACAGTACAGGGGATGACCAGAGACTGCGGACACAGTACAGGGGATGACCAGAGACTGCGGACACAGTACAGGGGATGACCAGAGACTGCGGACACAGTACAGGGGATGACCAGAGACTGCGGACACAGTACAGGGGATGACCAGAGACTGCGGACACAGTACAGGGGATGACCAGAGACTGCGGACACAGTACAGGGGATGACCAGAGACTGCGGACACAGTACAGGGGATGACCAGAGACTGCGGACACAGTACAGGGGATGACCAGAGACTGCGGACACAGTACAGGGGATGACCAGAGACTGCGGACACAGTACAGGGGATGACCAGAGACTGCGGACACAGTACAGGGGATGACCAGAGACTGCGGACACAGTACAGGGGATGACCAGAGACTGCGGACACAGTACAGGGGATGACCAGAGACTGCGGACACAGTACAGGGGATGACCAGAGACTGCGGACACAGTACAGGGGATGACCAGAGACTGCGGACACAGTACAGGGGATGACCAGAGACTGCGGACACAGTACAGGGGATGACCAGAGACTGCGGACACAGTACAGGGGATGACCAGAGACTGCGGACACAGTACAGGGGATGACCAGAGACTGCGGACACAGTACAGGGGATGACCAGAGACTGCGGACACAGTACAGGGGATGACCAGAGACTGCGGACACAGTACAGGGGATGACCAGAGACTGCGGACACAGTACAGGGGATGACCAGAGACTGCGGACACAGTACAGGGGATGACCAGAGACCGCGGACACAGTACAGGGGATGACCAGAGACCGCGGACACAGTACAGGGGATGACCAGAGACCGCGGACACAGTACAGGGGATGACCGGGTACCTGAATTTGACAAGTACCCGCTCCCACTTCCGCGGAGTTGTCCTTCCTTCTTCCCGCGGCGGCTTCTGTGACAGCCGGGTGCCCACTGTGCATGCACGAGAAGCGCTGTGCTTTGTGAATGGTCCGGAGCCTTCTGGGACCTGTCATGTGTCCCAGAAAACACCGGACCATTCACAAAATGCAGCGCTTCTCGTGCATGCACAGTGGGCACCCGGCTGTCACAGAAGCCGCCGCGGGAAGACTGCAGCGCTGGAGCGAGGAACAGGTAAGGTCCTGCAGGAGAGAAGAGCTGAGCGGCCGGCCCGATATTCTGACATGGTGGCGGCAGAAACACCAGACCGGCCGCTTTACATTCGCTCCATAAGACGCACTGACATTTTTTTGGGAAAAAAGTGCGTCTTATGGAGCGAAAAATGCGGTAATTGTTACATACATAGTTACATAGTCTGGCTGAAAAAAGACAAAAGTCCATCCACTTCAACCATTTAAAAAAAAAAAAAAAAAAGTTATAATCCTATACCCACAGTTGATCCAGAGGAAGGCAAAAAACCCAGCAAACCATGATCCAATTTGCTCCTGCAGGGAAAAAAATTCCTTCCTGATCCCCCGAGAGGCAATCGGATATTCCCTGGATCAACATTACCTATAAATGTTAGTATCCAGTTATATTCTGTGTATCTAAGAAACAATCCAGGACTTTTTTAAAGCAATCCACTGAGCTGGCCAGAACCAACTCTTGAGGGAGTCTATTCCACATTCTCACAGCTCTCACTGTGAAGAAACCTTTCCATGTTTGGATATTAAATCTCCTTTCCTCCAGACATACAGAGTGCCCCTTATCCTCTGTGATGACCTCAGGGTGAATAACTCTACACCGAGTTCACTATATGAACCACTGATGTATTTATACATGGAGATCATATCCCCCCTTATGTATTATACATGGAGATCATATCCCCCCTTATGTATTATACATGGAGATCATATCCCCCCTTATGTATTATACATGGAGATCATATCCCCCCTTATGTATTATACATGGTGATCATATCCCCCCTTATGTATTATACATGGAGATCATATCCCCCTTATGTATTATACATGGAGATCATATCCCCCCCTTATGTATTATACGTGGTGATCATATCCCCCCCTTATGTATTATACGTGGAGATCATATCCCCCTTATGTATTATACATGGAGATCATATCCCCCCTTATGTATTATACATGGAGATCATATCCCCCCTTATGTATTATACATGGAGATCCTATCCCTCCTTATGTATTACACATGGAGATCCTATCCCCCCTTATGTATTACACATGGAGATCATATCCCCCCTTATGTATTATACATGGAGATCATATCCCCCCTTATGTATTATACATGGTGATCATATCCACCCCTTATGTATTATACATGGAGATCATATCCCCCCCTTATGTATTATACATGGAGATCATATCCCCCCTTATGTATTATACATGGAGATCATATCCCCCCTTATGTATTATACATGGAGATCATATCCCCCCTTATGTATTATACATGGAGATCATATCCCCCCTTATGTATTATACATTTAGATCATATCACCCCTTATGTATTATACATGGAGATCATATCCCCCCTTATGTATTATACATGGAGATCATATCCCCCCTTATGTATTATACATGGAGATCATATCCCCCCTTATGTATTATACATGGTGATCATATCCCCCCTTATGTATTATACATGGAGATCATATCCCCCCTTATGTATTATACATGGTGATCATATCCACCCCTTATGTATTATACATGCTGATCATATCCCCCCTTATGTATTATACATGGAGATCATATCCCCCCTTATGTATTATACATGGAGATCATATCCCCCCTTATGTATTATACATGGAGATCATATCCCCCCTTATGTATTATACATGGAGATCATATCCCCCCTTAATCTTCTCTTCTCAAGAGAGAATAAATTCAGTTTGTCTAATACTGCTGAGCTCCTCCATGCCTCTTATCAGTTTGGTTGCCCTTCTTTGTACTTTCTCCAGTTCCCCAATTTTCTTGTGATTTGGTGCCCAAAACTGAACTGCATATTCCAGATGAGGTGTTACTAATGATTTGTACCGGGGTAATATGATATCTCTCTCTCTGGAGTCTATACCTCTTAATACAAGAGAGGATTTTGCTCGCTTTAGAACCCGCAGCTTGGCATTGCATGCCATTATTAACCCCTTTGCGCCGGCCGCACGCAGATGTGCGGCCTCCCGGCGTCTGGGCCTAGACGCCGAGCGGCCGCACATTTGCGTCCATGGAACTAAATACATATGTGCTGAGAGCGCGCGCCCTGCGCGCTCCCCGCACACATGTGTAGTACTCACGGAAAGGTCCCGCTCCGCTCTTTCGAACGGGACCTTTCCCGATCATGTGACCGCCGTGACGCGTCATCACGGCGGTCACATGATTCCTAAACCACGCCCCAGCGCCCCGCCTCCCGACGTCAGAATCTCTTAAAGGGCTGGGAGGCGTCGGCGGGAAGGGGTTAAGCTTGTGATCTACCAGAACCCCCAGATCCTTCTCCACCATTGACCCCCCAGTTGTACCCCCCTAGAATGTATGATGCATGCATATTCTTATATATTCCTATGACACCCTACTGGAGGGACAAGAAGTAAAATGACGGCCGGGCGGGAAGTAGTTAAGTAGAAGTGATTAGAGAGGCTGAACAGCAACTGGATCACTTCTGTGGGTGGCGGAATAGTGTCTAAACCCCCCTCTCCTCCCTTTCGCTGCCGTCTTTCCTGACCTCTCCTGTCTGATCGCAGAACCTGGGACCGCTGCGACCGGCTGTAATAGTGCCTCTACGCTGAGAGAGAACTGCATTGTTCCTTCCTCTTATGACCCCAGAAGCAACAAGGATTTTGGCAGTTCCAGTTTTGGCTCTTTTTATACCTGGCCGTTAAGTAGCCAATCAGACCAAACTGTGACTGATCAGCTGCATTGGAGGCCAGTGTAGAGATTTGGGGTTTAACCAATTCAATACCGGGCAATTTTACACCTTCCTGCCCAGGCCATTTTTCAGGTTTCAGCGCTCTCACACTTTGAATGACAATTGCGTGGTCATACAACACTGTACCCAAACTAAAATGTTATTTTCTTCACACAACTAGAGCTTTCTTTTGGTGGTATTTAATCACCGCTGGGGTTTTTATTTTTTGCTAAATTAACAAAAAAAGACCGAAAATTTTGAAAAAAAAACACATTTTTCTTTGTTTCTGTTATAAAAGTTTGCAAATAAATAATTGTTCTTCATAAATTTAGGCCAAGATGTATTCTACTACATGTCTTTGGTGAAAATAACCCAAATTAGGATGTATTTTTTAGTTTGTAGGAAAGTTATAGAATTCACAAACTATGGTATAGATCTGAAAATTGATCAATCCTGAAGTACTGACGGCCAATCTAATTTCTTGAGGTCCAAGAATGTCAGAACAGTAAAGATATCCCCCAAATGACCCCTTTTTGCAAAGTAGACAGACCGACGTACTTCATAAGAGGCATGGCGAGTTTTTTGAAGTTGTGTTTTTTTTGTCATTTTTCGGAAATGAAAAAATTAAAAAAATTATTTTCACTATTTTTTTTTTTTACATACTGTCACCAGTGCAGTACACCATCATCCTATAACTGGCATGACGGTGATCAAGGACACTGACTGGTGACAATATGGAAAAAATAAATAAATATATTATTTTATTATTATTTTTTTTTTCATATTTTACTATGTCCAAAGTAGTACAATGTTACCATAGTAAGGATCACTTGTAAGGATCACTTTGGGGAAGTGATCAGTAATTTTTTTTTTTTACACAATTTGCTTATAGCAAAGAATTACTTTGCTATAAGCAAGCATTTACCTGAATGACATCGATTCATTCAGGGTTTTTTTTTTTTTTTTTTTGTGCTTAGCTGTGATTTGGCCACAGTTAATCACATGACATGTGCATGTGATCGCTGTGACCGTTCACAGCTAGACACTAGTATGCAATGGATGGCATGAATGAAGCCATCCATTGTATACAACTGTCATGTGACCTGCTGTGATTGTTTTTCATCCCTTGTGAAAGCAAAAAAGTTGATTTAAACAAAAGTTTTTCAAATAAATACTAAAAAAAAAAATCATCCCCTCCTCTGCATGCTTATGTGCAATTGCATATGCAAGTCCCACTGCGATTACACCACACTTGTGAGGTATCGTTGCGAACGTCTGAGCGAGAACAATACTTTTGGCTGCAGACCTGCGTAATTCTGAACTGGTAACCTATAAAGGCTTTTAAAGTGCTGCCTATGTATCCATTTACTTGGCCTGACATGATCTTTTATATTTTAACCAAAAATTGGATATTTTATATAGTGTTTGTGTGAAGCAAAGACAATTTAGGTGTGTGTTTTCTCCAAATAAAAAATTGCATGTGAAATACTGTGAGACATAAAAAATTGCTACATTCACCATTCTATTCTCTAGAGCAGGGGTGTCCAACTCCATATCATCATGGGGCCGTATCCGCATTATGGTTGCCTTCACAGGGCTAGTTGTATCTGTAAGACTAGATGTCCAGAGCCCCCCCCCCCCCCCGTACATCAGATGTCAGGATTACACACCTTACCTAACATCACCGTGCACCCCCTTTGGGGACAGAGCTGGAAAGCAGAAAGTGCAGGGTCTGGAGGAGGAGTGGAGTCAGTTACCAAAGTCTGCTGAATGCTGAGTCCAGGGCAGGCAGAGATGAGGGGTTGCGGGGATGAGCAGATTTGTTCTATTCTTGTCTCTGCTGCCGACTGCTTAGACAAGGTGGGGGCGGAGACTAGGGGGTACCTGCAGGAGAGGTGCAAGGGCCACATGAAATGGCCTGGAGGGCCGGATTTGGCCTACGGGCCTTGAGTTTGACACCTGTGCTCTAGATTCTCTACTAAAAATATATACAATGTTTGGGGGGTTCTGAGTAAAAGCAAAATACTGTGGTATTATTATTTTTTTTTTCATGTAGGATAGAAATGTCAGAATTGGCCCAGTGGAGAAGTGGTTAAAACTATAACCTGTGTGTGTATATAGATAGATCAATAAGTCCACTGTGCGTAAACACATTACCCATGTGCAAAACAGTCTGTAAGCAAAAAGTCCTCCCTACTTTCACCATCCATGAATTTTCTAATTCCTCATCAAGTGTATAACTTCAAGCACCCCCAGTCTCCACTACATTCCATGCCACCACATGATTTACAGGTGTACCCTCACCTTCTTGGATTGTCCTCACAATCGCATACTAGGGCCAATTATTAGAATGTTCACATTCTGTGATGGTAAGAAAAGTGAACATTGATGTCAAAGCTTATCCTTCCCCTGAAATCCAGTGTCTGCTACCCCTCTCTGCCAATCCCTCCACTGGCTTCTACTTGCCCGACAAATGAAATTAAAAATACTAACAACAACTTACAAAGCCATCCACAACTCTGCCCCAGCTACATCACCAATCTGGTCTCAAAATATCAACCGTTCTCTCTCCGATGCTCGCAAGACCTTCTGCTCTCTAGTTCCCGTGTCACCTCCTCCCATGTTTGCTTCCAAGACTTCTCCCGAGCTTCTCCCATCCTATAGAACTCCCTACCCCAATCTGTCTATCTCCTAATCTATCCACCTTTAGACGATCCCTGAAAACCTTTGTCTTTAAAGAAGCCTATCCTGCTTCTACCTAGTAAACCACCATTTATTTCCTCCCATCAGCTCATCCCCCCCACAGCTATTACCTTTTGTATCACCCAGAGCCGGGCCCTCTGTTTCTTCTTGTACCAAATTGTATTGTAATCTTATACCTTCATTTTGTAAAGCGCTGCGCAAACTGTTGCCACTATACAAGTCCTGTATTATAATGTATATATTATATACATTGTAAATGTATTATATTGTATATAATAATAATCTGCAGTTCTTCACTTTGTGTCAGTCCTATGACCAAATCAGTTTGCTTAGAAAATGATCGACCTAGACCCCCCCCATCTTCAGAGACCATAGATTTGCTTTTTAAAGAATTCCAGTGATGGATATTTTTACATAGTTACTTTGATCAAGCTTGGACTAATGTATGAGGTGTGACAGCTTAAATCCTGAAAAGGACTGTAAAATTACCAAAAAAAATTTTTTTGCTTGCCTATACACTAGCGGTTGCTGTCACCTTTAAAGTATTTCCTTGTGAAGGGACACGCTTTTCTAGATGACTGTGCCACTGCCAGAAACATTCCTGGAATTTGTTTTCCAGAATACTTTGTCGAACTGCGTTGGATGTTTAGAATTTCCTTAAATCTGTGCCCTTTATAAGGCATTTTTTAAAATTTGGAAATGGCCTAAAGTCGCAGGGTGCTGTGTCGGGGGAATAAGGTGGTTGGCCAAGTTTTTGAATAAATTTCTAAGCCAGTTACTCGAACACATCATCAGCATCATGTACAGGAGTATTGTGCTGGAGAATCCAGTTATTAGGCCAGAATTCCAGTTTTTTTTTCTCCAGATACCAGTACCTTTTTTCATTTTCCACATCTGCATCTGTTATTTGTGCCTTTTGCTGCCTACTTCTTGCATCATTGGCTTTTTTCTGCCCCTCCTTAACCACTTCCTGTCCGGACACTTATACCCCTTCCTGTCCAGGGCAATTTTTAGCTTTCAGCGCTATCACACTTTGAATGACAATTGCGCGGTCATGCAATACTGTAGCCATATGAATTTTTTACCATTTTTTTGAGACAGATAAAGCTTTATTTTGGTGGTATTTATTCACCGCTGGGATTTTTATTTTTTTTACTATGTAAATGAAAAAGTTTTGAAAAAAAGTTTTTTTAAATAAAATTTTGCAAATAAATAATATTTCATCATAAATCTTAGCCAAAATTTATTCCGTTATTTTTTTAGTAAAAAAAAAAATCCAAATTAGTTTATAACCAAAAATTATAATTTTTAAACATTTTTTTTTTACATTTTATTTTATTTTTTTTATATTATTTTTTTTTTTTTTTTTTTTTTTTTACATACTGTCACCCTAGCAGTACACTGTCACCATGGTGACACTGTACTACTTGTGGAGGGTGATGAAGATTTTTTTTTTTTTTTTACACTGATTGCTTTTACACCCATATAGGATGTAAAAGCAATCATTTCTCTTTCTCTCTGTCTGCATTCTTGCAGTCATTGAGAATTACTGAGTGAGCTGTGAGTGGTCACAGCTTGTCACATGGTACAAGGCTGTTGTGAATAGCCTTGTACCATGTGACCTCTGTGATCATTCACAGATTTCACACATAGTAAGCAATGATGTCACAAGTGACATCTTGCTTACTACTTTGCATGTGATCACTGATTCGCCAATCAGTGATTACATGATCGGGACCTCGTACAGAGGTCCCGTCCGACGATCAATGTTTCACTGTGTCCGGAGGACACAGCGGGCACCGGATCGCGGTGGTGCGCGCTCCCAGGGAGCGCGCACAGCTAGAAAAGGCGGCTGCCGTTTATGGACGGCAACCCGACCCTGGACTGCCACCGCCCTGCCGTTTATAAACAGCAGGCGGACGGCAAGAGGTTAAGCCGCCTGTGCCATTCCAAAACACTTGGTTACTTCATGGAACGAGTCAAACTTTAGCTCTGTTACAACAGGCTTATGGCGAACACACTTTTTCCAATGTTTGCACAAAATGTCATGTTAATCCGCTGCTCCAGACTCCTCACTCATTATCCACCATCAGTGCAATGTACATCTGTGATATTTCTACTACTCTCTGTAAAGAGTAGTCAACTGGTCAGCGATCCAGGAGAATGCAAGTTAGACCATGTCAGAACATGCTTGAGTGTGAATGGCTGTGTGATTCAATGTGGCAGCACCCAAATATTGTAGAGTTCCCCTTAAGTTTTTTACATTTCTAACAGCCTCTGTTTGCAAAGCAAGGTTATCAGCTCACTTCCCCCCTCCCTTATTTCCTGTGGAATAATGTGTTTCAGTCTGCAGCCTGCACCCTTATTTTCAGCTGAAGATAATTTATCTAGCAAGGCCACATCCTGCACTGCTTAGAAAGTCTTTTAAATGTACAGAAAGTGAAAGAGGAAATATATGCATTGTGACGTAATTGCTGATATGTATACCCTGTAAGATGCTTTTCAAGGCACTTAGCTTGCATACACGAGTCCTTGCTTAGTCAACCAGCGCTGATAAATAAAAGGTTTGTTTTTCTCAAGTTCGTGTCCAGAGTTGTGAAAAATGCCATACCTGAAATTCGGTGCTCCAGGTCATACACTATACAGTGGCAGTACAATGTAGTTGTTTTTTTTTAGATTCCTTTTTACCTTCTAATAGAAAACAAAAAGAAGGTTCGGCGGCATAATATAGCATTTTTCTGTAATGAATTCGTGTAGTTCACTTCAGATTGAAAATCCTCGCACGGTGCATATCAAGGCAAATTGACAAGTCCTGGCGGTGGCAAGGGCAGAATCTGCCACTGGATCATATACCACTATGGACCCGGTGCTTGGAGGCACACACCTCTGGCTCGTAGCTTTCCCTTCTGCCTTCCAAGCTGTAGCATAACTCCATCATCCCCTGCGCACATCAAAGGACAGTTGGTTGCTAGAACGCCTTTTGGGGAAGCTTTCTACTTCATCAGACTTGGAGGCAGACAGGAAGTCACAGGTGTGTGCGCTCCAAGCGCCTGGTCCATAGTAGCACAGGCGTACCTCGGTTTGCGAACGCCTCGGTTAACGTAATTTTTGATTTATGAACGAAAATCCATTGAAAATAATGTCTCGGTTTACACTTTTTTTTTTCACAATACGAAGCAAGTTTCCCCAGGATGCATTGCGCCTGGGAGGTTTCTAGCGCCGGCCCTGTACCTTTTTAAAGTGCACTTATATGGCGTTTGTTGTATCTGCTTCTTCAAGGCCCAAGCAGTACGAATACACCAAGTTTTAGGGGAATGTTAAAGTAAGACCATCTCTGAATGGGGAAAAAAACACAAACAAATGTACACCTTAGACTGTACGCTCCTTGAGGGTTAGGGACTGATGTAAATGTACAACATATATGTAAAGAGCTGCGTAAATTTGATGGTGCTGTAATAAATAAATAAATAGCCAGCCATGGTAATTTTAAGCTAGGATAGTTAGTGAGATAAGACAGTGACTTATGCAAGCCATAGATGGTGCAAATGTATTTACTACAACCACGCGAGTTACAGGAAAGAGATTTGCTGGATTCCCCCCCCCCCCCCCATCAATACAGACAGTGTTGATTCCTCCCGCTGAGCCATTGTGTTCCGTCCCTGCTGGTAGAAGACAATGGCAATCATCACATGTAAAATCTGGCATCCAGCGATCAACTTTGATACATTCATTCAATGGTCAAATTTGGTAGATTTGGCCTGCCCATAAATGGTTTGTATCTCGGCTGGTTCAGCAGGATTCGAACCATCCATGGCTGGAGTTTGTTAAAATCCCTGCAATGTACATATATCACCCAGAGGGGAATATTGGTGTTCAGATTAGTGGCTAGACAAATGGGTGTGGGGACATTTTGCCCAGGAGACGATTGATTAATTCAGCCCTTTTCACATAGTTACTTTTGCTTTAGAATGTCTTAAATACCATTGGTTAAGCGTACTCTGTAGCTCCAATGCGCCTGCCTAACTAAATTTTATCATTTCCTTTAGGGACTTGTACCATCAGGCAGACAACTCCTTTTCATGGCAAATTTACTGGATATTATTCAGATGGCCCCCAGTGTATCCAGGGATTTGAGGTTGGAATGCTCCTCTCAAATGTAAGTCCCGCTATATGATTTCCTTGTGTGTGGTTTTTTTTTTTCTTTTCTTTTCCTATAGTCATAACTTTTTTTTAGTATTGATTCCAAAGGGTATACTGTTCTGCCTCCAGCAAGGGAAAATACACTCACCGACCATGTTATAAGGTATACCTGTTTGTTTGCTAATAAGCCAGTCAAAAATTATATTGTGTCCTCATGATCCAAAAAAAAAGAAAGATTACTACAGAGGAGCGGTTGGTATACTATGGAGAAAAAAAACATAAAAACCAAACGTAAGTGCAACCTCAATCTCCAAGTAGTCTTCTGTATACTTGGAAGAAGGTTAAACGCCCCAATGAATGGCTCAACACGCATGAATTAAAAAAATAGAAAATCTTTATTGAAAAACCTACACTATACAAAAACCATCTGTTCCAAAATGAAATTAAACCATAATTGGCTAATAATTAAAAAAAAAAGTTCCCTCATAGCAACTGCAGGAATAATATAAAGTATCACCTCCCA